>NC_060276.1:66604577-66674121 GCF_021613505.1 Equus quagga | reverse complement strand
AGGGACCACAGATGCAATTAAGCACCTTTCTGTCCCAAATACCACCTAGTAATACAAGAGGAGTTAGAGAGCATGAGATCCTAGACAAACAGAAGGGACTGTAGCTGCAGTTGAGCATATTAACAGTCCCAAGAACCCCATGTGTAATGCAAAGGGAGTTAGAGGGCATGGAATCCTAGACTAACAGAGGGGACTACAGACGCAATTAAGTATATTTCTGTCTTTCTGTCCCAAGTACCACCCTGTAAGGCAAAAAGGAGTTGGAGGCCACGGGATCCTAGATGAACAGAACAGACTGTAGCTGCTATTATGCTCATTAACAGTCCCAGATATCCTCTCTGTATGCAAAGGGTGTTGGAAGGCATAGGATCCTACTAACAAAAGGGACTGTAGGTGCAATTAAGCCCATTAACAGTCCCAAGTATTTCCTGTGTAATACGAAGGGAGTTGGAGGGCACGGGATCCTAGACTAACAGAAAGGACCACAGATGCAATCAGCCCATTAACAGTCCCAAGTGTCCTCTGCAGTAATGCAAAGGGATAGGAGGAGATGGGATCCTAGACAAACGGAATGGACCACATCTGCAATTAAGCACCTTAAAGGTCCTACATAGCCTCTGCTGTGACGCAAAGGGAGTGGAGTGGGTGGAACCCTACACTAACATGAGGGATAGTATCTGCACTTAAGCTCTAACAGTCCCCAGTACTCTCTGGTAATGCCAAGGGAGTTGGAAAAAGATGAAACCATGCACTAACATAAAGGACAATATCTGAATTTAAGCACTTAACAGTCCCATGTACTCTCTGGTAATGCAAAGGGAGTAGGTGAGGATGGGATCCTAGACTAACAAAAGGGACTGTAACTGCAAATGAAGCACATTAACAGTCCCAAGTACCCTCTGCAGTAATGCAAATGGAGTTAGGTGGGGATGAGATCCTAGGCTAACATAAGGGGCTGTAACTGCATTTAAGCCCATTAGCAGTCCCTTGTATCCTGTGGTAATGCAAAGTGAGTAGTAGTGGATGGGATCTTGGACTAAGGGAAAGGACTTTACCTGCAATTAAGTACATTAATAGTCTCAGGTACCCTCTGCAATAATGCAAAGTAAGTGAAGGGGATGGGATCCTAGACTAACAGAAGGGACCACAGCTGTAAAGGAGCACATTAACTGTCCTAAGTGCCCTCTACAGTAATGCAAAAGGAGTTAGGTGGGGATGGGACCCTGTTTTAACAAGAGATATTGGGGATATCAATTTTGCACATGAACAATTTCAGGACAAGGTCCTTAGGTGATTTGCACCTTTCAGATGTAAAGTAAAGATGGTGCAGGGTTCCTGATACAAAAGGCTCAGTTTTAATCAATTAGGATTATGTGTATAAACTGTCCTAGTGCAGAGTTCTTGAGTAGTAAAGGCCCCTGGATGGAGTACAAAGGGAGTGGGTATGGCTTCTTCCCAGGACATGGATAAATGCAATTATGGACATTTTCAATTAAAGAGAAGGGTCCTTGAGTGATCGGCCCACATTATAGCATACAAATGGGATACAGTGGCTCTTTCAAATAGACAAGACTTTAGACAACTGCAACTGTGCAAATTAACTGTCCAAGAGCTGTGTTGTTTAATATTATGCACTTGTTAGCAATATCCCACAGAGGGTGGGATGGGGTGAGATCCCATTTTTTTAATACACAGGACCATGAATATATGCAATTATGCACATCAACTTTAAGAGAAGGGAACTTGGGTAATCAGAACACCTCCGAAGTAATGGCACAGAGGTAAGGAATATCCTAGACTAATGGGTGGGACAATGAGCAATGAGGATTTTACATACTATGCAAGGTGCTAAGTACTACCCAGGAGCAATGGAGAGAGCATGGGTGGGTCTTATCTGTTAGGCAGGTCCATGAACAATAATGATTGTATCCATTAATGTTCCAAAGTAAAGAGCTTTAAGGGTGAGCACCTCTACTATAGTGCAAAGAAGCTGTTACTTGTATAAGGAACAGGAATACGGACAACTAGGGTTCTACTCAATAATTCAAGGAACATGGTCTCAGGTAGCCAGTACTGCCTAGTAGCAATTCAAAGAGGATGGAGGGTTGTTGATTAATGAGCAAGACAATGTACAATAACAATTTGGTACTTTAATTGTCCAAGAACAGCAGGACTCCCCAGAAGCTAGGCAAAAAAGTAGGGTGCCTTTGTTTAATGGACAAGGTTATGACAAGTGGGACTGAGCCCGTTTACTGTTGAACAGGGCTTGGGTTTCCTGTGCCCCCTGCTGAATGTAAAAGGGTTTTGGACTGGGATCTAATCCAATGGGCAGAATTATCAACAATGAGAATTCCACTCAGTACAAAGAGTTTAGGTGGTCAGCACAGTATATGAGCACTGCCCAGAAAATTGTGACTGTGATTACTGCAGCAATGACAAAGGAATGTTTTCTCCTTCCTTAAGGGCAGTAGATTGAGAAGATGTTGAGTAACTAGAATTATGGACAATAACTGTGTGATATGAAACTCTGGATTAATTAACATTTCCTAACATTAACACAAATGGTGCACAGAGTCTGTTCTATCATGGGACAATGGACAAACGGGATTGTGTACATCAATTGAAAATGATGACTCAGGTAGTCAGCACTGAAGACCAGCAAGGCTAGAGGCAGATAGGGTAACCTAGTCTAATGGATGAGCAATGGCCAACTTATTTTTAGCACTGAACCAATGCAAATTGCTTTAGATAGAAGCAGGGCTGGGGGGAGCTGGGAGCTGGGAGCTGGGGCTGGGGTTGGGGTTGGGGTTGGGGCTGGGGCTGGGGCTGGGGCTGGAGCTGGAGCTGGGGCCGGGGCAGGGGCTGGGGCTGGGGCTGGGGCTGGGCCGGGGCAGGGGCTGGGGCTGGGGCTGGGGCTGGGGCAGGGGCAGGGGCTGGGGCTGGGGCGGGGGGGGGGGCTGGGGTAGGGACGTTGTAAGGGCTGCGGGCCGTGTAGGCAGGGAACCATAGAAAACTGAAACTGTGGGCATTAATATTCCAATATAATAAGTTTCAATAGAGGAAACGAGTCCACAGCAATTAAAGTTTTCTGCTTGATAGGTATGTGATCAATTAGTGCAGCATGAAGGATGGGAACAAAGCAAGGCCTGGACCAGAGGGGACCTTCAAATATTCCTATTTACATAGGGTCTCACAGTTAAATTTTTAATTAACTATTTCTGTGCTATAAGACTCTTCAAAAATCCGAAGGGAAGTAGTTTATTCAGTCAATTTCAAAGTAAAAAAGTTAGTAAAAATGTTTTAAGTGCCAAATCATTTTACTTTGAATATCTAAAGCCAAAAAAAAAAAGTTTAAACAATTTATAAAAAAGAAATTGGAAACTTTAAGAAATTTTAAGGGACCCAAAAGTGAAAACTCATTAAGTGTAATTGAAACGAATTCTACAAATAAAGCCCCTAAATACATTTCCATATAGTCACTTAAGGCTTAAATCGAACACTAGCAAACCACATAATCAAACTATATATGACTGACATCCAAGAAATAGAAATCAAAATCCGACCCCAGCATTAGCCACGGGGTAGGTGTTCCTCTTGAGGAAGACAGGGATTCCTCTTCTGCCACCTGTTGGCCAACGATCATCTGCGATCCATTCTGGTCTTGGCCACGACTCACCGCCATATTCATACTTGGCAGGCATGGAGCACTGCCCCTGGCCACAGTGCGGAAGAGCAGAAGCCAGAGGGGAGTAGACTAGCCTGAGGCCACGGCAGCAACGCAGAGAGGAATGGGGTGAGGTTCAGCCCGCACAGCCAGCTATCCAGCACTGCAAGAGTCAATGCCAGAGGGGAGGGAGCAAGTGAGAGGGGAGGGAGGTGGAAAGGCCAAATGTCCTTGGAAAGACCTTGGTTACCACCCACTGGGAGCCGACGTAGAGACGTGGCCTCTCTGCTTCCTCCACCTGACTGGCTGAATAAAGACCACAGTGCAGTGCTACACTAACTCATAGTCTAATTCCATCCTCTACTAATTGGTTGTTCCCAATTCTACCACCCCTTCTGATTGGGTGGGTCGTGCGGCAATCCAACACTGTCCACCCCACCTTTCTCCCACTTTTCGCGGCAAACGCGGCAAACCCGGCAAACGCGGCAAACCCCGCCATCTTTAACAATGCGGCAGGCCCACCTGGTGCAAAGCCCGCCAAGAATGTACCGGGCAAAAACCCCCCGCCATGACGTCCACGTGACGAACTGCCATGATATCCACATGACAAGGTCTGCCATATTGTCCCTGCGGCAAAACCTGTCAGGAAATGCACAAGGCAAACACAAAAGCCCGCCATATTTTACACTGCGGCAAGTACTTCAGCCGCCATCTTTTGCCATGTAACAGAATATTTCCACCGCCATGCTGCGCACTAGAACAAAGACACCACCATGATGTGGCCTTCCCGCCACTTGAACACTGCGGCAAAACTGTGTCCGCCATTTTGGACACTAACAAAGCAGGCAGCCATGCTGAGCAATGCCGCAAAGTCAAAACCGCCATTTTGAACCCTGTGCCTAAGTTTCCTCCCTCCCATTTTCGATTAGCCTCTTTTAACATAACACAGGACCATCCTGTTTCTCCACCTCACGATACCCTAATTCATACAAAGCTCCTAACGAGCCTCCAATAAGCTCATTGTAAACATTTAGCTGATGCAGCGCATACAACTGCCTCTGCCTGTCCCGCTATCCATCTTGTCTCACTCGTTTATTCTTAGCACAAGCAACTAACCGTCAGCGGAGCTGGGCGGCAAATCTAAAGTGGCCGCCATCTTTCCTCCCCCGCCTGACCAAGCTCCTAGCCTAACTGCAAAGTCATCTCCCAGCCAAAGCCGTAGGTCCACTCACACACCACCAAACGATTAGCAGCAAAAATTTGTAGACATTCCAGATAGTACAACGAACCACAAAAACCAACAATTTTCTATCCATAAAAACCCCCGATGGGCAATGAAAAAAAAAATCTAAGCAGGTATCCGTGGCCCCGATGGGCAAGGAAAAAAAAAATGAGAGCAGGTATCCGAGGCCCCGATGGGCAAGGAAAAAAAAAAAAATAGAAGCAGGTATCCGAGGCCCCGATGGGCCAAAAAATAAATTTAAGGAAAAAAGCAGGTATCCGAGGCCCCGATGGGCTGAGGGGGAAAAAAAAAATAAACGCAGGTATCCGTGGCCCCGATGGGCAAATTAAAAAAAAAAAAAAAATTAAAAGGCAGGTATCCACAGCCCCGTTGGGCAAAAAAATAAGAAGAAGATCAGGTATCCGCAGCCCCGATGGGCAAAATACAGAAAAGGGAAGGAAACAGAAAACTAAACCACAAAAAACAGAGTTGTCAACCAAAAGTCATTTCCAAAGAAAATTCCTTTAAAATGAAAATTTGCCTAAAAATATCTTAAATACCTGAAAAAGAGGGAGGAGGTGTCAAGAAAATACTAGGAGAAAGTTTATAACTTTAAAAATATTTTATGGAATTTTGGTGAATTTTTCTAAAGAAATATGCCATAATGGGTGGTTGGGGGCTGGAAAATGTTCCAGAAAGAACCACACGGGCAAAGAGATCAAGTGTTAGCAAGTTTCCACCCTAGGAAAAGAAAAAATATGGCGGCAGCAGCAAATTGCAGCGCTTTAAGAAGTGAGGGGGAGGGGACTGGGGGGTGGAGGAAGTAGAAGAGGCGTGGCCTAGAAGATTGAAAGCCATAAATCTTTGTGGTTTAGCCGGCCCCAAATTTACTTAGGAACAAGAAAAAGGGGTATTTGAAGAAAACAGCAACATATTAGCAAGAACACTAGACTAGAAATAGTATTCATTTTTAGTCCAAGAGATACAACTTCAATGGGTTTTCAATGGGTTTTCAACAAAATAGGGACGTTGAGTGAATAAAATTAGGTAACTAATGCTAAAATCCTCCATAAAAAGCATAACAAATGAAAAGATGTTAGTTTAGTGTTGAAATAGGAAGACTGAAGTAGTACAGCTTTGATATGTTGATAAAGTATCCAAATACCTCATTCAGCTAGAATGTCTAACTTCCCTACCAAACTTTTGAACCAAAGAAGCTAGGAAGGAGCAATACGTTAAGGTTAGAACCCTCTTCAAGGGACTTCCCCTTCCATTACCTAAGGCGATAGTGAAGGTTTAGTCCTTTGTTTTATAGGTTGTCAAACAGAGGCTCAGAAAGGTTACACGACGTACATGAGGTCGCACGCTATGATTCTGAGACAGTAAATTTTCTACTCCAACACGAAGTCTTTGTATGGCCCCTGATCGCAGGCGATTAGAAGTGCTTATAAGTCAATTGATAAGCAAAAGAGAGGAAGGAAAGGAAGGCATTTCACAGAATGCCAATTTGGCCCCGAAATAATCGAGTACTGTTTTTGACCTGTTTGTAAGTTTTAAACTGCGAATCCTTAATCTTTAGTATTTTTCTACTTTCTCCGTGAATCCGATGAACCCAACATCGAACCAATCTTAAGAGCACAGTAGTGAAGTTCACCCACTGGCAGTAATAGTAGGAAAAAGCTCAATAGTAGGAAAAAGCTAAAGCTGCCCCCAGAAATCTGGCTATGTCAGTGAGAAGCACTTTGTCTCATAAACTGTCCTATATCGTTTATCAGAGGAACGATAGAGAACCTGAGGGAGACAACACAAACTATCACACAACAACTCCTAGAAAGTCAAAGGGTACATTGCCGTCCCGCTAGCTGAACTGGAAAGTATAACTATTAACCCAAATACTATCAGGTAAGCATGCCATCCAGTCTCCAAATAAATAATAAAGTATGCAAAATGGTCTCCCTTAAAGGACACGCTCTAATCTGACTTGTCATTCCAAATGAGAGATATTGCATTGTAAAAGTGGTACCCTTGAAAAGACGATGCTTAACGCAAAGTGAATATAATAATAGAATTTCAGCCTGGAAGATAATTTTCCACGGGAGTCTTCCTGAACACCCCAAAATTAAACTATGAAGCAAAAGCCTACAAACAAGACCTGCTATACTCTCCAGATTTGGGGGAGGAAGTGGGATTAATTTGTATATATATAAAATTCTGAATGACTTTAAAATGTTTCTACCCTAACTTAAGCTTTCACAAGTTTCTAGTGAAAAAAATAGGGGGAAAGGAGTCTTCCATTGTATGTAAATTGAGATTGAGGAATTGTGAGTTTTTCGCTTTTGGTTTAAAAGCTAGTGGCAGCATGAGGATCCCAGAGTAGAGGTCCTTGGACTTGGATAACTTTGGTTGCACTTTAGTGAAATAACTGTTGACAAGACTGCCTTGCGTGTCAGATCTCTCTAGTGAGAATTGTGTTATCTGTGTGGAGTTTAAAATTATGGTAATGATCATCGTATATTTGAAAAATAACAACCATACCTGTAAAAGGCAGTGGCTACAAACGTTTTGATATCACTCAGACATCGGGAAAAAAAAAGGTTATATAAGTAGTATTCCCTTAACCCTGGGGTCTCAGCCTGAACTAACCAGCAGGACCTAAAAAGCAAGCCAACTACCACCAGCAGCAAGACTATCGTGCCACCTGGACCAGTCTTAAACTCTTTCTCTATAGGCCATGAACTAATAGTATCACCAGGAATCTAATCCCGCGATAAAATTTAACCCTAATGTTGTGTCTTTAGCACAGACTACCAATTATTAGGGTAACTAGGCCCGTCCAACAGAATTTTTACAATCGTGGAAATGTTCTATACTTTTTAGACCTCGAGTTACGGAAGATTTTCTTAAACAAAACTCAAAGAACATTGAGTACAAAAGGTCAATAAATCTGACTTTCTGAAATTAAAAACTTTTGTTTCAAAAAAGCACCTTCAAAGGTAAAAAGACAAGTCATAAACTGGTTGTTCCGGGATTCTTCGGTCAGGCCGTGGCTTCAGGAGGTGGCAGGCTAGCAGATTACTACCATTGGCTATCATAGTAACTTCTTGCATGGAATCAATCGGGTGAGATTAGGCCGCCAAAATGGTGATAAGATGCCGATTTTGGGTGACTCTCACTCACATCGGACGCAGGACATTTTCAGGCTCTAAACTACCAGGGCTCACTGCTGACACTTCGGCTGAAAGAATTGCAGAGGCAAGAAATTTATATTATTTCAATACAAACAGGTTCCAAAGAGCTGTTGCATTGGAAGTAGTAACAGTGTTGCTACCTTTTCTCATAATGAGAGAGATGAAAATAGCCAGGTGTGGTGCATTTGACAATAAAGAGCATGAAGAAATGGTTTCTAGACCTGCAAAAGAAGAGATGGTACATGGGCATTATGAAGAATTTTCACATGAACTGTTCAATAAAGAAGTATATGTTTGTTCAATAAATAAATATATATTCTCTACTCATTCTAAATCTTCATTACTAAATTACTACACCTCACATGGGCCCATGAATTTTATAATGTATTTTAATCGGATTACTTAGATAGAAAGGGAGTCTCGAAAAGAATTTGCCTAGGGTCCTGCATGCCCTGGAGCATCCATGCGCTCTTCTGCTATTCATCACCCTCAGGCACTACTCCACCCCTCCCCCACCAAGCCCTCAGTCCTCCCCTTCACTTTCTTCTCTTCACAGCCTGGCTTTGCCTTCACTGCTGCTTCGCTTCATTTTGTAAACCTGTTGGGATTACAGATGTGGAAACTGGAACACTAGAAGAAAAAGTGACTTACTCAAAGTCAATTAGCTAGTCAGAGCTGGACAAAAATGGAGATGTTTCAGGCGTATTTTCTGTGGCTATACCTTTGCTGTGTCCACATCTACTTTGGGCTCCCAAACGCGTGGCATACAACAGGAATTATATGGAGGAAGGAATCAAGTCCTCTTTTTAGAAGATTCCGATTATTTTACTTCTAGGCTAGTCACTTTGTTAACTAACTTATACTTCCTCTCCTCTGCTTGACTGGTTCAAAAAAAGGTAGAAGTTACCTGATTTCGCCACCAGATGGCAGCATGAAGTTATCGAAGAAACGCTGAGCCAGATTGCTGGAAAGGAGCCAAGGTCTTATACCAAGCCGAAATAAAGCCTGAGTTGAAGGGGAAAACGTCTTATTCGTACAAGTGCAGTATCAGAAGAAAGAGTGAAAGAAAAGTAGTTAACTTCCTGTAATTCGAACAGTCCTCCTTAGTGAGAGTTTGTCCTTGCCTTCAATGCAGTGCCATTTAAAGAGGACTTTGATAAAGCAGTCAGAGTGCAATTAGCAGGCTGGTGGGGCCCCTTAAGGCCATCATCAGTGAAAAGCATTTAAATGAACTAGGACATATGGAGAAGAGAAACCTGGGGAAGGACTCTTTACAACTCATAAGGACTGTCTGCAGTGGGAGAAAGAGATAAGCCTTGTTGTGTGTAGCTCTATATAAATAAGGATGTCTGAATAATCTGAGCTCCAAAAGTGGAACAGAATACCTCCAGATCTTGTGAAATGCCAATCCCTGAAGGTATTCAAGCCAATGCTGGATTTTGTGGGGTTACTTTGGAAAGAATCATCAGATAGAAAAGTTGGGCCACGTGCCCTGTAAGGATCTTCTAACTAGCTCAAGATCCTACGAACTTCATCAGAGTATTTGGGGCATTTCTCTAATCCTGCCCCATGGCACACACACACACACCACTTATGCTGTCTTTCAAAGGTATGTCAGGATGTTGGGAGAGGTTTTCATGTTTATCAAAAAAGAACATGGAGTTACACATGTCAAAGATCAGTCAGTGTATACTTAATAATTGTGCATTTCATTGTATATGTTGTTTACATCAAAGTTTAAAATACTACAAAGGAATATTGAATTCTGTTAATGATATACACGTGGAAGTGTCAGAGGATATATGGAAGTCTGCAATTTATTTTGAAATGCATCAAAGCATAAGATAAGTTAATGGGTTAATATAGGGATTCATAGATAAATAGTTATATGATTGAGAACAAGTATAATAGCATTTTAATGGCAGAACTTATGTGATGGGTCTTCACAGTATTATTCTTTCATCTTTGTTGCATGACTGAAAATTTTCCTATTCAAAATGAAATACGGGAGGTAGGTGACATCACTGAGAACGGAAGAGGGAGTTCCAAGGATTCATCCATCCACTGAAGCAACTGTTCAGCTGGGGAAAACTGTCAGAATCAACTTTTTCAGAATGCTGGAATCTAATAAAAAACAACTTAGAGCAACCATAGGAGTGTTTAATGAAAAAAGACTGTTAAATAGAAAACCTGAATAAACCTATACCAATTAAGGAAATTAAATCAGTAATGTAAAACTTCCCAACAGAGAAAAATCCAGGGCCAGGTAGCTTCGCTAGTGAAATCTACCAAAAGTTTGAAAAAGAATTAATACCAATTGTTCTCAAACTCTTTCAAAAAATAACAGAGAAGGCAACACCTCCTAACTTATTCTATAACACCAAAGCCAGCCAAAGATACCACAAAGGAAAAGAAAGCTACAGACCAATATTCCTTATGTACATAGATGCAAAAATTCTCCACAAAATACTATAAAACTGAATCCAGCAGTATATTAAAAGGATTATACACCATGACCAATTGGAATTTATCCCAGGAATGCCAGGGTGTTTCAAAATATTAATATCAATCAATGTAATACACCACATTGATAGAATGAAAGAAACAACATGATCATCTTAATTGGTGCAGAAAAAGCATTTGATAAAATCCAACACTTTATCATCATAGAAACAGTCAGCAAACCAAGAATAGAAGGGAACTGCCTCAACATAATAAAGGGCATTTATTTAAAAAAAAAAAAAAAGCCACGGCTAATATTACACTGAATCAGGTGAAATTCTGAATGCTGTCCCCCTAAGATCAAGAACAAGACAAGGATGCCAGCTTTTACCACTGCTATTCGACATTGTTCTGGAAATTCTAACCAGAGCAATTAGGCAAGAAAAAGATATAAAAGGTATCCAAATTGGAAAAGTAGATGTAAAACTATTTCTCTTCATAGATGATATGAGCTTACATATGTAAAAGCTTTCTTAAAGAGTTCAGAAACATGCTATCTGTGCTAATAAATGAATTCAGCAATAGTGCAGGATACAAAATCAGTTGTATTTTTATACTATAGCAATGAACAATTTGAAAAGTAAATTAAGAATATTATTCACAATGGCCAAAAGGTGGAAACAACCTGAATGCCCACCAACTGATGAATAGATAAACAAAAGGAGGTATATACATACAATGAAATATTATTCAATAATAAAAAAATAAAATACTAAGACATGCTACAAGGTAGACGAACTTCAGACACATTATGCTAATACAAAGAAGCCACACACAAAAAGGCCACATATTGCATCATTCTATTTATATGAAATATCCAGACAAAGCAAATGCATAGAGTCTGAAGGGAGATCAGTGGTTACCAGGGGCTGGAGGGAGGAGGGAATGGGGAGTAGCTCCTCAATGAGAGAGGTTTTGTGTTGAATTCATGAAAATGTTCTGGAACTAGACAGTGGAGATAGTTGCACAACATTCAAATGTACTAAATGTCACTGAATTGGACACTTTAAAATGGTTAAAATGGTAAATTTTACATTATGTATATTTTATCACAATTTTTAAAAAGAAAATGTTGGGGAAACACTAGGGGAGGTCATGGAGAAATTGGAGCCCTGAGCCACCATGTGAAATGTCTAACTACCCTGATAGAGTGAGAAGCGCAGCAGCTTCCGGCCATTCCAGCCACCTCAGCTGAGGTACCAAACTAGTGACTAAAGCTATGTTGGATTTTCCATCCCTCGTCAAGCTCCCAGTTGAAAGAAGCTACATAAGTGACTCCAGACAATGCCACATAAATCAGAACTAGCCAGCTGAGTTCCGCCAACCTGCAGAATCAAGAGAAATAATAAATTATTGATGTTTGAAGTCAAAAAAATAAGAACATAAGTATAGCCTCAGGTGATTCCGCAGCACATCCAAGTTTACTCTTTCAAATAGGATGAGAGAAGAAGAGACTGTAGCTCACCTCTGAGAAAGGAATTCAACCAACAAGCTTAACCTTGAATGAGATAATCCACCAGAAATTGACCTGGTCCCAATTCTAAGTACCCTAGGCAACCAGGGGGAAAAAAAAAAGTAGCCATACTTGCCACTCAGAGCCATGCACGATTACTTTCTCATCACCTCTCAGATTAATCCTATTCAAATTGGGATATTTGACTGTTTCACATAGAGCTGTTTTTCTGGTTGATATCTACCAATCTAATGAGCTCTCTTAGGTCAGTGTTTTTCAAAGAGTGGTGAGTCCATCAAACCAGCAGCATCAGAATCACTTCAAGCTGTTTGATTGTGTTGCCTTTTTTCTCTGCAATGATAATGACTACCACCTTATATTGGGCACTTATTCCATGCCAAAATCTTTAAATATATTATTTCATTTGATCCTTACAAAAGGCATTATAAGTCATCTTCATCATATAAATGCAGAAATCAATCTCAGGGGTATGAGGTGACTTTCCCAGGGTCCCACAAGCTAGAAATGGGAAGGGCTGGCATTTGAACCTGGTCTTAATGCCAGAGTCCATGATATAAGCACTACTTTACATTATCTCTAAAAATCTTGTCCTATCTCATGGGTGCCAACCACACCAAACTGCCACATGAAGCCCTATTATAGATCCTAAATCGGGAAGAATAAAAGTAAAGTAGGAGCTTAAATTCAGAGCTGCCAAATACATCTTTTTAAAGCCTAACTCTATCTTACTTTGTCTAAGAATGCTTTTGTAGAGGCCCAAACCAGAGTTAATATCTGATTTTCCCACACTGATAAATTTTGTAACATGTGAAACAACCATCCTAATTTAACCCTTGACCCTTTGAGATTTAAAGTACTGTACGCTCTATATGCCAACTCAGTGTAAAAGAAAACAAGTGTTACATAAAGTTGCTTCAAAAATGGTTTTCCTGTGAAAAATGCTTCCTCCCTGCCAAATGAAGCCTTCCTCTCTCCCCACAAAAATTCCTAGGCACCGTTATCTTCCAAGTAAGTTCAGTGTGAGTATAAGGTCGTTTCCTTTTATCTCCATGAAGATTTTTCTTATGCAAAATTCAAAGGTTCTTAAGCAGTTCTTTTCCTTATTTCAAGCAATGGTATTTTTTCAGGTCCTGTTCCTCAAGTCCCTACAGCAAAAATAGTGTAGTGCTATTTTATGTCTTTGTCAGGGAACAGATAGCAAGGTAGAGCAATGACACAGCCTGTTGTCCAAGTATGAAGATCAACCATACCCACTGCAAATTATCAAATAAGCTAGAGGAAACTTGGGTTCAAAGTGATACTTGTGGGTTTTAAAATAGGAGATGCAGAGGTGAAGTCAGCAAGATGGTGAAGTAGGAGATACTAGCCTTCATCTTCCCATAGACAACAACAATTAGCCAGCCGTCCATGAGGGAAAATAGCCCTGAGAGGACTCAGAAGTCCAATAAGGAACCTACACCGACACACAGGAGCAAAAAGTGGAGAATAACCACACAGAAAGGATTGCTGGGGAGGTAAACTTAGCTGAGATCTCTGGAGACAGCTAGGAAGAAAGAAGGGTGGGGACTATCAGAATCAGTCACATGGCAAGTGCCATCATGATCTTCTGTCGCCTGCTCTGCAGAGGACTCCGGCCGCGTTGGCCTCTGAGGACTTCAACAGCCCCTGTGAGAGCTGTGGACTCCTTGAAACTTTTACAGTGGAGGACCCTATAGTATTCATCAGTGCAGACCCTAGCAGCCTGCTCTGCAGAGACACCAGCATCTTTCACCACTGAGGTAACCAACAATCATCACCACAATAGACTCCCCAGAAAGAGAGATGCTGGTGCACACCTCCCACAAGGAGCTGCTGTTGTGCTGCCCTGGGACCAGGTCTGCCACCCCCCAGTTCCATGTATTCTCCAGACCCCAAGCCATGGCTGCTCTGTGGGCACTTGCACTTTGGACTCTGGTTCCATGGCTACTATCCCAGCTATGCAGCTGCCCCATGGGTACCCATATCTCAGGCACCAGAGTACCACCAGTGTGGGCTAGCTAGTGCTCTGAACCCAGAACTTCTGTCTCTCCGCAAGCATCTGTGCTCCAGACCCCAGATCCATGGCCACTTAGAATGTATCCATCTCTCAGGCACCAGGGCCATCTCTTCTGCAAGCAAGACAGCACCCTGGACCCCAGAGCCACTATCACTCCATGAGTGCCTGCACTCCAGACTCCTGCTCCAAGGCTGCTCCCTGGACACCTGCACATTAGACATTGGTACCACTACCACAAGGGCATCCACAAGCTGGACCTAGCACCAAGAGGAATTCTCCAGGACATGACATTCCCCATGGGAGAACAAGAGATCAGGAGGTCCCCAGCAGACTTCACCACCAAAGACCCCCAACAGCGCTCACCATGCCTATGGACACCTGCAGCCCTGGCCATTGAAGGCACCTGCAATTTTTGCTGAAAGTGTCCTCAGATGACAGAATTGCATGGGGACTATGGCTCTGGGCCTTTCCTGGAACCAGATCCATGACATTCCATCCAGCCTGACATCTACCAGCTGGTGAAAGTCTTTCCCAACAAAACCAGTCTGTAAAGTCTAGAAGACTAGAAGAAGTGACTCCTCCATAAAATGCACAGGCATCAAAGCAAGACCACAAGAAATACAAAAAGTCATGGAAACATGACACCACCAAAGAAATACAATAATTTTTTGGTAATTGACCCCAAAGAAATGAAGATCTATGAATTGCTGGACAAAGAATTCAAAATAATTGTTTTAAGGAAACTGAGTGAGCTACAAGAGAGCAAACACAGATACTCAAAGAAATCAGGACAACAATACATAAACAAAATGAAAAGTTTAACATACAATAGAAATAATGAAAAGAACTAAACAGAAATCCTGGAGTTGAAAAATACAATAAGTGAAATGAAAATGCAACAGGGAACATAAATGGTAGACTTGATCAAGCAGGAGAAAGAATCTGTGAACTCAAAGAAAGATCATTTGAAAGTATCCAGAGGAAAATAAATAAAAAAGAATGAAAAAGAGTGAAGAAAGCCTTCATGACTTTTGGGACACTGTCAAAAAAAACCAATATTCACAATATGGGAGTCCCAGAAGAAGAAGAGACAGAAAAGAGTAGAAAGCTTATTGAAAGAAATAATGGCTGAAAACTTCCCAAATCTGGGGACAGATATGGATATCCAGGTACATGAAACTCATAATTCCCCGTACAGATTCAATCCAAAGAGGACTTCACTGACACGCATTAAAATAAAATTGTCAAAATCAAAGATAAAGGGAGAATTTTGAAAGCAGCAAGAGAAAAAAAACTCATCTAATACAAGGGAACTCCCATAAGGCTATCAGCCGATTTCTCAGCGAAAACCTTGCAGGCCAGGAGCAAGTCGGATGATCTATTTGAAGCGCTGAAAGCAAACCCTGCCAGCTAAGAATACTTTACCCAGCAAATCTGTCCTTGATAAATTAGGAGAGATAAAGACTGCCCCCAAAGTACATCACCATTAGACCTGTCCTACAAGAAATACCAAAAGGAGTTCAAGCTGAAATGAAAGGATGCTAACAACATGAAAACATATGAAAGTATATAACTCATTGGTAGAGTAAGTATACAGTCAAATTCAAAATAGTCTAGGGGCTGACACTGTGGCGCAGCAGTTAAGTGAGCACGTTCCGCTTTGGCGGCCCAGGGTTGGCCGGTTCAGATCCCGGGTGCAGACATGGCACCGCTTGGCAAGCCATGCTGTGGTAGGCGTCCCACATATAAAGTAGACGAAGATGGGCACGGATGTTAGCTCAAGGCCAGTCTTCCTCAGTGAAAAGAGGAGGATTGGCAGATGTTAGCACAAGGCTAATCTTCCTCAGAAAAATAAATAAATAAAATAAAATAGGGATGCATTATATTTTTAAAAACCTAGACACCTGCATTGGCGTGTGTGTCTCTCTGTCTTTCTGTCTGTCTGTCTGCATGTGTATTTGTGTCTGTGTACAGGTAGAGTCGAGCGATTGTATATTAGTGTAGTTTTAGGATTCTAGGGCACTGAAAGGAAGAACAAGGTACTAAGAGAGATAGAAGGTGGGCCCCAAAGTAAGCATCTTATCAATGCTTGAAAATCAGGCCCACTCAAAAGCTACCTGTGTTAGCATTCTTTTTACCATACAGAATTGAGAGGAAGTAGTAGACAGGAGATATACAGCTGTGAGGAGCATTGAGGGCTGAGGCAAGGTTGGAACTATGAATATTGACTTCTCACTCCAGTTTTCATGTAGTTACTTCAGGATTTAAGGATCTCAGATATGTTCATCAACTCCTGAAATACTTGGCTTTAGTGGCCTTAAAAACTTATATATAAGGAAAAGTGCATCAGAAGAGTATGCTATATCACAACGGTAGTGAGTAGGGAACTTGACCCTCTCTATGGGTTTCTGTCTCTACCTACTGGGGCTCCCCTCTCCCACTTCCTAGGATCCCAGATTTCGGAGTTCCCTGTCCATTTCAAATCCCGTCTTTAAATAAACATGTCTGTAGCTTGGCCTCCTGTTCACAGGATATTCCAGGTCCCTGAAAGCTAGCTCAGGTCTAGACCTAGTAGGCAAACCTACAGAACTCTTCCAGTGCAGCTCCACTTAAATCTTGTTGTACTCCAAAAGAGCATTTGCTAATTAACCAAGTGGCTTTAAGCATAAATGCCCTAGAAACATGACAAACTTATACTCTGTCATGTAGAAGTCTTTTTCCATTTTCAAAACCAAAACTATTTACAAGCCTCAAAGACAGGTACAGATTGTTCAAGCCTCGTGCACCTTTCCTTGGCAACTTATTTCCTGCTTCACCTTTTCCCTGCTCTTTTGCATCATTCATTAAACCTGTCCTTAGCTGCAAGAGTAGCTGTCGTCAGAATTGAGTGGAAATGCATCAATTGACTTTTTCATATCAAGTTTTTAATTTTGAGATCATTGTAGATGAATCAACATGCAGTTGTGAGAAATAATACAGTGAGAGACCATGTACCATTTACCCAGTTTTACCCGGTGGTAACATCTTGCAAAACTATGGTAAAATACTGCAGCCAGAAACTGACATTGACATAGTCAAAATACAAAACATTCCCATCACCTGAAGGATGGATCCTGTTGTCCTTTTCTATCCACAGCTATCTCCCTGTCCCACCGCCCTGCTCACGCACACACACACACACACACACTCTGAGCCCTGGCAACCACTAATCTGTTCTCCATTTCTATAATTTTGCCATTTCAAGAATGTTATATAAATGGAATCATATAGTATTTAACTTTTTGGGATTGGCTTTTTTCACTCAGCATAATTCAGTGGAAATTCATTCGAGTTATCATATGTATCCATAGTTCATTCTTTTTTCATTGTTGAGTAGCATTCCATGGTATGGATGTATCATAGTTTGTTTAGCCATTCACCTGCTGAAATACATCTGAATTGTTTACAATTTTTGGCTATTATGAATAAAGGTGTTATGAACATTTGCTTACAGGGCTTTGTGTGACCGTGACAAGGTCCACAGGAGAAAGCTTTCATAAGGGAGAGGGTTGTTTGAGCTTGGCTGCAGTGAGCCTACCACTCGCTGCCCTTGGGGCTTCCAGCACAGTACGTCTCTTGTCTCTTGGCAATGCTAGCACATCTTCTGTCAGCTTGCCATGGTACCAACCTAGAAAATCTGAGAAAAATAATTCTTGTAGTCATTTAATCTCTTCCTGGAAAAATGATTGGCATAACTCCTAGAGTGCCAGGAAAGCAATACTATGTGCAACTTAGTTTAAAATTCTTCTCTCATAACCACATACAATATAATTTAAATACATGCACATATACACATTAGATACATATTCACACATAGCAGATAGAGACACACACAGAGGGTAAAAATATGTAAATATATGTATATATATATATATATATATATATATACATATACATACTGTGTCTTTCCTAGACAGCCCATTCTGACTGAAAAAGTATACTTTTGCTTAACCTCATCCTTACTCTCTCAGGAGATTTTCTCCTCTAAATTCACATCATTGGATAGATTTTCTGGGAGAGGGAGACCCATGGAGATCTGGGGAGATTGACCCTCTCTTAGAAGGTTCAGGTTTGAATGCCTCACCTCTTTTGATGCTTTGCCCTCATCTGAAGGAAAGAGACAAAGGCTGGAGAGAAAGAATGGTGATAAATTGGAGGAATTCCAGGATGGGGAGTGGGGAGAGGTGGAGGAGGAACTAGAGGAAGTTTTTATTTCTCCACAGGCATCTTTTCCCTATTTTTTGAGGAGGGTAGTAGTGAGAAGAGCCTCAGGAGATACACTCACCAGTATTGGCTTCATATTCTCCAGTGAAATGGTGAGTGAGGAAGCTGACCATCAGAGCTGCACAACAAGGTAAAGACAACACCTTATGCTACCCTACCTTCCTCTTGACTTCTCTCTGCAGGAGCCCTTGGAGTGGGGACAGTTTCTTGGGTTGAAAGATTGACTTGTTTGATCTTGGGTAGAACTTTATTCCTTCCTAAGACAGGCAAGTCTTGGAGAATGATGATTTTCCTAAAAGTTCTTAGCCAAGCCCCAGGAGAGGGAGACTAACAGAAGCATTCAAGAAAGCAACACATCTCCCCTCCATGCGGAGAGCATTCCTGGGGCTGGAGAGCACCACTGAGTTGCAGCTCTCCTTCCCCCAGGCAGCTGAGCCATCTGTTAAGTGAGTTTGGAGAGGAGGGGCTACTACTCTATGTCCCACAGCTACTGCCCCCTGGACCAGGCTCAACTACCTAACTCTCCCCTTCAGCCCCAAACCCCTACCTCGCTATGTTTCCTGCACAAATAGCCCTATCCACAGGCTCTGGGACTTCACTTCCTTCAGCCCGACTGGTGGCAATCCTTCTCAGTGAAATTCCTTTGCCTTCCCCCTCACAGCCTCCTCACATCAGCCAGACTTCTCAGTTGTTCAATGTGTGGTGAGGAGAGGTGACCACAGATTCCACAGCCCTCTGTCCTCCTACCTCAAACACACATACTCACAAAGCGATCCCTACCCAGCTTCCCCCGAGCACCACCATCTTGATGCTCCTGCTGGGGGCGCTATCCAGGATGAAATACTCTGGAACAGGCACCAGGTGAAAGTTGGTAGAAAACTAAGACATGGCAGAGGTGGATATGGGCCACATGGCTGCAGAGCAAAGGGGGCCAAAAGCCAAAGATCTCTTAGAGATCTTTGCAGCTGCCACCACCACTTCTTTCCTCAAGTGTCACTTCTTTGCTTTCACCTCCTGTATCCAATTCGTCTCCTCTGCTTGCAGTGGCAGGGGCTCCAGGAGGTATTGATTGGTCTTCTCCTGAGAAGTTAGCCCTCTTCTCCAAGTGATGGCAAAGTTGAGAGGAAAAAACTTTTTGTCCAGTGAAATCTGACTCCTCTGAGTCTGAGACAATCCAAAGTTAAGTTGGGCTCTTCCCAGGATGAAGGACAGGAGAGAATGCTGGCATCAGTAACAAAAAATGAATTATCAGTACTCCATCTTCCTCATCTCAAGCTTAAATACAGAATGTCTCAGTTGAAGGGCATTTAGGGATCAAAATTAAAGTCTTTTATTTTATAGTTAAGGAAACTGAGGCTCAAAGACATACTGTCACTTGCTGGGCAGGATATTTAGGATGGGGTACTTGGGAATAGGCATGTGGGAAGTCAGGGTCAGAGCTGGGGCTAAAATCCAGGTTTCCAGTTTCCCTATCCTATATGGTCCTCACTGCCCCTGCCAGGCTCTACTTTCTTTAAGTGGAAAATATGTAGAGAGTTGGAAATGGATTAGGCTGTGTGGGTGCCAGTCGGCCAAGAAAGAGATGAAAGAGCAAACAAGTGCCTTTTTAGGGTGATCTGTGGGGTAAGTGGACAGGTCTTTTGAGGTTTAGTGTTCAGGTTCACTGTTGCCTCAATTTTTAAATAAAAATATCATCATATGGAACGTGCATTTTCTAGTGTCTCACAGTCTCTGCAACTCCCTACTGTCATTTGTCTGGTGACTTAACTCATTTATGTTACTCCTCTGGCCTCTGGAAGATATTTGATTGGCCAACTAAGGTTATTTGAGGGCAAAGACCAGGCCAAATTCAGATCTCTTTATCTCCAAATGGGAAATAGTAGGAAGAAGACATTGGGAATTCCCATCCACATACCTCAAGGTATATTTTTGCGACTGCCTTTCACAACTTTTAAAGACTACCCTTGACTTTGAGTAAAAATTGATTTTGTCTGGATATAAATACATGTGTGTGTGGAGAGAGGCCACCAGGAAAGAGAATGGAGGAGACAGGGAGCAATTTTCTTACTAAGAATTGTCCCTTCTTATGAGCCTGGAGGATATCATAGTAAGTGAAAGCCAGACACAGAAGGACAAATACACGTTACCACTTATATCAGGAATATAAAATAGTCATACTCATAGAAGCAGAGAGTAGAATGGTAGTTGCCAGAGGTTAGAGGGAGGGGGAGATGGGGAGGTATTAGTCAAAGGGTACAAAGTTTCAGTTATGCAAGGCAAATAAGTCCTGGAGATCTACTGTGCAGCTCAGTGCCCACAGTTAACAATACTGTATTGTATTTGCTAAGAGGGTAGATCTTATGTTAGGTGTTCCTACCACAAAAAATAACAGCAGGAGTAAAGTTTTGGAGGTGACAGATATGTTTATGGCACAGACTGTGGTGATGGCTTCACAGATGTATACTCACCTTCAAACTCATCAAGTTGTATACATTAAATATGTACAGCTTTTTGTGTGTCAATCATACATCCATAAAGTGGTTTAAAAAAAATGGTAAATAACTGGTGCAGCCACTATGGAAAACAGTATGGAGATTCCTCAAAAAATTAAAAATAGAACTACCATACGATCCAGCTATCCCACTACTGGGTATCTATCCAAAGAGCTTGAAGTCAGCAATTCCAAAAGTCCTATGCACCCCAATGTTCATTGCAGCATTATTCACAATAGCCAAGACGTGGAAGCAACCTAAGTGCCCATCAACAGATGATTGGATAAAGAAGATGTGGCATATATATACAATGGAATACTAAGCTGTAAAAAAGAACAAAATCGTCCTATTTGCAACAACATGGATGGACCTTGAGGGAATTACATTAAGTGAAATAAGGCAGATAGAGAAGGACAATCTCTGTATGACTCCACTCATATGAGGAATTTAAAAATGTAGACAAAGAGAAGAGATTAGTGGCTACCAGGGGAAAGGTGGGGTGGGGGGTGGGCACAAAGTGTGAAGGGGTGCACCTACAACATGACTGAAAAACAATAATGTACAACTGAAATTTCACAAGATTGTAACCTATCATTAACTCAATGAAAATTAAATTTAAAAAAAAAAGGAGAAAATGGTAAATAAGAGGGGAAAAGGGGAACTGCCCTCTTTCCTCCAGGAATTCTTGCCTGAGTTTCTTGTTGTGGTGATGGTGGCAACCAAAGGGCACATCTATAGTCTGAACCACACTGTTTAACACAATAATAATAATATGGTATTCTAACTGTGTGGTACTTGAGTTTGGCATTTCACACTTTTTTACATGTGTAAATTCTCTCACTTATCTAAACTACTACATAACCCTATGAGTTAGGTGGAGCAAGGAGGAGGAAACACGTTCAGAAAAATTATTTGCCTAAGATCACAAATAAGGGAATAGCCAATAGGGCCCCAGCTCTACTCCTGGTTTTTAGTCTTATTCTTTCTTCTGCACTAAGCTGATATTTTTCTGAAAGTATTTCATTTGTGAGTATGTCTTGTCTTTGCAATGAGTCTGAATTTTTGGAGGGCAAGGATCATATGTTACTCATCTTTGTATTCTTTAAAGCAGCAACCACAGAGTCTTGCATGAGGCACTCAATAATTGTTTATGGTTGCCTGATTAGCCAAAACATCCACTCTGTCCTGCTCCCAATACTGGATATTTATGTATCTGTAACTTTTAAGTGTCCATGTTTAACCTTTCCTTTCAATAAGCCTTTGCTGGGTGTGAATATGTATTTGCAGGGCACTGTGCTAGGCCTTGCTCTGAAAATTAAAGTTTTAAATAAGATAAGGTCTCTGTACTCAGGGAACTTAAGATTTTGTTAGAGGCAGGAGAAATAGAGGGTAAGGGGAAGACCTGGGGACCCTGTCCTTTCTTTTTCATTCCAAGCATCAGGTTGGACCCATTTCTACAAGTTATTATGATAGCAGAACAAGTTTTAAATTTCTATTAAAATTATTCTCTTTCTAGAAATGAGTTTTTTTAGATCTAGGTTTTGTCTTTACTGGGGGACGGAAGTGAGAGGTCAAGAGAAGACATGGCCTCAAGTTGGTGGTATAGCCTCCTCAGGACAACCTAGCCAGATTTACTATAGAGATAGGCTTATTCTTCTGAGAGAAAAATTGGGGCCTGCTGTGGTTCTTCTATCTAAAATAGCTACCTAGAGTGAGTATTTCATGAGCAGTAGATATATTCTTTTCTAAGATGCCTTAGTGTCCTTTACAAAGTCGTTTCCCACCATTCTCACTCCCTTTCCAGACCTTGATCAGTAGATTAACCAAGGCTTAACTGAGCACTAAGCCAGGCTATGTTATGGGAAATACAGAGATTTAAAAATTTAGAATCTTAAGCCTCTTTTGATCCAGATGGAGATGTAGGGGAGGAATACATTTCCTGCCCATGGGCCCTGTCCCCACGCTGTTCTCTGAATGAAGGAGCACTACTACTAGACCTTGAGAGTCCAAGAAGTCTTTCTTTTGACTCCTTGGCTCTCTGAGCCCACTTGCTTCACCAGCTTGCAAGCTGAAGTTATAGTCTTCCTTGTGCCTTTCTCTTTTTCAAGGATGGATCTAAATTCACTTCTGCATCGGGAACCTTCTCGGACAGCTATATGAATCCACGTTTGCTGCCTATGGCTACTCTATGGGGCAAATTGTGGCATTCAGCCTGAAGAGAATCAGTACCTTAAGCCTGACGGTGATGAAAAATGAATTAATCTGTTCCTTCCTAATCCTATCTCTAATACATAAACTTTACATGGGCGCAGATCGACCACTTAAGTCATTAGGATGGTCGCCAATCTCCAAGATTCCCATAACAGGTTTCTTTTCCTAAGCCCGCATTGGCATCCCTCCCTATGGCTCCTGACCACATTCCGAACACGAGAAAGTCCCAATCGGCACTCTGGTTCAAGGGAAGTACCAAACTCTAACCTTTGGTTGAGTATGGGAACCCCTTCTTGGGAGATCGGCTCCAGGATGCAATTGGGTAGAATGTCCCCCAGACCGATGGAAAATTCTTCACTGTTTTTCCCTATTCTTTTATCTTTGGGACAATTCACCCAGCACTTATTACTGCCAGGCATAATAGGGAAGGTATACAAGGGATGCAATGCAGAGGGACGCCCCCATCGCCCCCTGCTATAGGAACCCCACAAGCACAATGGGTAGGATGCTGCCCTAGGTTCAGGGGAGATTTTCAAGGTAATGGACCCTTTTCTTTCGTCTCTCTTAAAGTTACAGTGGCCATTTTGGGCTCCTTTTGAGCTTTACAATAGACAAACAAGGAAATCTTTAAAGTGTCAAAGGCTCCACCTCTGGGAGCCTCCACTCTGGTTTCCGGGCCTGATCACCCTGGCGACCAAGTGGGATGCCCCTCTCTTGACAGTTAACTCTGAGTATTTTAGGTGCCTACTGAGTCAGTTATGAGAATAGGAGACCTGTGATTTATTCTGTGAACTGTCCTGCCGGTGTTGTGTGCCCCAGGACGGGAACTGTTGTGTGACCCTTATCTTGATAACCCTCAGGAAGAAGCCATGAGGGTGAGGCCTGATCCCTTCTTTCCCCTGCTTTGTCTGTCTTGTTTGTCACCTCTCTTTTCACCAAGTCGAGGTTAAGTTCAGGCTGGACCTGAGTAGAACCTGGACCTTCTGTACTTAACTCTCAACCCCGGACACAGGGAGCCTCAGCTCCCAGGCAGCTCCAGGCCTTTGCCTCCTGCTTCCCTGCCTCGCATTGTGCTGGCTTAGGGACTAAGTGCCCGGGAGTGGGACTTAACTAAATCTTAAGTATGTTAATGCCTGCAGTCAAGCTCTGCACCCTTTCTTTCCCTGCTGTCAGCTGGACACCAGCTTTACTGCCATGGGGAATGCCTCAAGCATCCCCAGAGACTCACCCCACCCCCACCCCAGGTGCATTTTAACTAGTTGGAAATGCTTTCAATTGAGTGGTTTATGCCCCAGGAACTCCATCTGAAAAAAAACTTGAGCTGTGTCTCTGTGCTGTTGTGATGAAGTTAATTCCCAGGACTGAAGAAAAAAAAAGGTGGGGGGTGGGGAGGCCATAAGCGTGCCCTTGCCGAAAAACAAAAAAGAAAAAAAAGAGCTAGCATCTTGAGTGTCTTCTCCACAGATATTGGTAAAAAGACTCAAAACAAAATTTGGGTTCATTACTAGGGAGCTTTGTTTTATTGTATTTGATTCATGGCAGTGATTTTTAAAACAATAGCTGTGGAAACTCTGTGTCTGCGTGTCTATATGTATGTTATATATGTATGATTTTTACTTCCGGATGGTATGGCCAAAACTAACAGCTCTATTTAATTGACTTAAAGTAAGCGCTTACATAAATTCTAAATGTAATAGAAATTAACCCAATGTCTTTTAAGTTAAGATGATATAGATTAATTTTTGGTTAACGAAAGTTTAAGTTGTTGGTTTGATTGAAAAGGCATGTCCTCAAGAGTAGTTGGTATTTGAATATGATGCAGATATGCAGCCTGGGTTTACTAGTCAAATAAGCTCACGTTGTCTGTTAGAAATTTCTCAGCATAATAACTTTAAATGATAGCTAATTTTATCTAATGTCTAATGAAGTTTTATAGGCAATCTAAATAAGTATTAGGAACAAGTAAACTAAACAGACATGAAAAAGATAAGTATTGGGTAAACTTTTAAAATAATTACGTCTTATGACATGTATATTTAAAATAAACTCCAAAATCTCTTTGGTAACTTGAAACTTTGAAGTTTTACTAGGTTTATTTAAATGATAAAATTCATTGAGTATCTAGATCATTTCCAAATAAGATATTAGATATTAATTATTAAATGTAAGTTTATCTACTTTTGACTTCTTATTGCAAAGAGGCTAAAAGCGTTTGGGTCTTTTAGAAAGCATGCCTGGTGTTTTATTGTGGAGTGGCGTGTTTCGAGAAATTATGAAAAATGTTTAGAATGCTGATATAAAAGACAGTTCATAATTGCTTGGTTTTTAGTGTTTACTAGGGTCTGTTAAGGGTTAAAATTTCTAATTAATATATGTAATTAAAGCTACTGGAAATTAATAAGGAAAACAGCTTTGTATTCAAGGAAAGTAAAATGTATGTTTTCAGTAAAGAAGGTATAAAGGATGGAAGTATTTTTGTTGGGTTAAGAAAGATAAATTTGTCCTAAAGTACTAGAAGGGAATAAAAGAAAGCATGGGACTAATTCTCAATGTAAAAAGAAATTTGGATAAGTTTATGAAGGAGAAATTCTGAAAGGAGTTTTATGCTGGTAAAGTTGGCTAAGATTAAAGTAAATCGAATTAAGTAAATGAGTTTTAATGTTAAAAAAATGAGTGGGTGCTAAAATTAAAATTTGTTTTTCTCTCTGAAAAGGATAATTTTCTTGAACTTTTGGCCAGCTCTAAGTCTACCTAAAGAAACTCTGTTTTGTTAAAATAATATCTTATGTTCAGAAAGAAAGAAATCTCTTAAGATTTTGACTGTTTTAACTGTTTTGCCCTTGACTATTTCTGTTGTCATTTTGAGTATATACCTGACCGTTGTTTGACAGTGAGCGTTGTTTCTTATTTGAACAAGTGTTTAAAACCTTTTGATATTTTTGACAAGCTTCTCCCTCAAAAATATTCAAGTCCTGAATAAAGGCTTTGTTTTGACCTGAATGAAGGAAGAGGATTTCTCTGGGGATTTTCAGAGGGCCCCTGGGACTTCACAGAGAAATTTGCTCTCTCTTCCTATAAGGTGGAAGATTCTAAACTAATTAATTAGGCATATTTGGTCTGTTAAATTACATTGGAAGCATTGTCAGATAAGTGATGATAATCTTTCTTAGGTGGTATTATGTGGGTGAATGTTATTGATATAAATGTTTTGAAAATTATATAACATTCCTAAAATTCTGATCTGTTCTGGTTATCAGGCATAATTCTGCTTAAAGTGTTGTATGTCACAAAATTAACCAAATTTCTTTGTCAATTTCCATTTTTGAGTCTTTTGTTGTTTACAAACAGTTGTTGTTTTACTCTAATGCTTTCTGCTTTTGCAAACATGTCTCATCTTCAGAGAGATTCATGGAAAGGACTCTGACACTCTGGAATACAGGTTTCTGATAAACTTTTAGGTCATGAAACTGAACTGGGTAAGAAATTACAGAAATCTAATGGAAAAACTGATGACCTCATAAAACTGCTAGCAGAAGATTAAGATCAAGAATTGATTATACAGGACTGAATGAACTGATGAGGATGATTATAACTTTAATGACTTTTATTTGAAATATTGTTGATTTTTTGATGTTTTGCTTTGTTTTCTCAGATTTAAGAAAATCTTTTTCTCTTTTCTCTTATGCTAACTATGACTTATAGCAATTTAGTGAAATTACACCTTTGTGAGCAAAACTGAAACATTTATCTTTTTCTCCCTACCTGATCCCTCCAAAATTTTGAAACTTAGTGAGTGAGTATGGTTATTTCGTGGCAATATAGTTATTTGCATAAGTTCAATAAGAATTTGGTCTCCTTATAACAGGACACAATTGGACACATTGGTTATCTTACCAAAGCTTTGACTGGAATGTCATATTTGAGAAACATACAGGCTTGGATATGACAATACTGCCTTTGAGGAATAAGGTTGACTTTCTGGAAATAAAGCCACTTGGAAATATGGGCCTGGTACCTTGTTTACAGAGAGAGATTCCAGCAGTCTTACCTGGTAAGTAAGGAAGCTCACTTATCTGGCAGGTGCAAGGAACCTTGAAATATTTTGGGAAATCTCAAGAGAAGAGAGAAATTCACCCAAATCTGTAGGTACTGTAGGCAAAATCTGATGGCAAGTCCCTGTCTTGGCTTTTCTGTCCTCGAGAGGTCAATCTGAGATTCCTCATAAAAAATTCTAGCAAAGCAGATTTAAGAGCCTATATGGGGGCTGGCTCCGTGGCCGAGCGGTTAAGTTCACACACTCTGCTGCAGGCGGCCCAGTGTTTCGTTGGTTCGAATCCTGGGCGTGGACATGGCACTGCTCGTCGAGCCATGCTGAGGCAGTGTCCCACATGCCACAACTAGAAGGACCCACAATGAAGAATATACAACTATGTCCGGGGGCCTTTGGGGAGAAAAAGGAAAAAATAAAATCTTAAAAAAAAAAAAAAGAGCCTGTATGATCAATTGCTATTCTTACTGCACTTATGTAAATAATTAGGCCAAGTTTCTTGAAACTAAACTTATTTTGCAAGCCAATTAGTCTTAATTTGGCTATCTTTGGAAAAAATGAGGGTGATTTTAGAGAGAAAAATTATGTTTCAGTAAAAAATTATAATACACATTTGTGAATATTAGATCCTAGTTCTGTTAATTGTCTTTGAAGTTTTTCTTTCTACATGTGAACTGGACTGGATCCTGAATTCTTCTCCTGAAATATCTGGTTACAAATCTCCAAACTAAGCTTTTCAATTTTTTCCCTCATTTTCATTTTGAATCATTGAACCTGGCTTTTTTTCTGAAGCCTTGCAAACTAAAGCTGAACAACTTGACAGAAACTTAAGAGACATTCCTGTCTGTTGCTGTGTAATCTGCAAGCCACTCAGAAAGATACCTGAATGCCCGATGACATCATCAGAGACATTTCAAGCTGCAAAAGATGCTCTGACTCTGACATCTAGAAATCTTCTTGACTGGCTGCCCCCTGGATTCAGGAACTAGTTTATAATTTGCTCCAACCATTAACCTTGCTTTCCTTTTTATTTCCATAGAAATACTTATTAAATACCTGATTGCTTGCTTCCAAAATATAGGCCTAATGTTGGGAGCACACCTGTATCACTGCCTTCTAAAATGGATTTCACTGGACTGATCTATTACCAGGACTAAGAAATGTGTTCAGTGAGATGAAACAATCTACGACTCAGCTTCTGGACTATGAAACTTCTTAAAGTTTCAAAGGACTGTGAAACTTAAAGGTTTCAAAGGTGGGACTGTGGAGGACTGGAATTGGCCACCCCAAATATGTCTCTTTGGCATGAGGATTATTTTGGGCTGGATACTTTTAAAAACTGCAGACAGGAAAGAAACTCTGAGAAGCAGCGTTTACTTACCCTTTGCTAAGAAACATTTACATTGTAAAGGACATCTCCATCTGCAAAGGTGTTTCCCTCTCTGTACAGGAAGAAGGGGGGATGACCTTCTCTCTAGAAACTCTTATCAATGCAGAAGGCAAGGACTTAAATCTGCATAATAACCTGACCCTTGTTTACTGCACTTGTCTAGTAATCTCCTGTAACTGACTCCCCCCAACCCCAACATCCTCCTTTGTCTTTAGCTGAGGATGATATTTAAGTTGGTGGCTTCAGCCATTTTGGCAAGTCACTCAGTTTGCCTGAGCCTCTCCCATGTATACATGTTATAAAGCTTTGTTTGATTTTCTCCTGTTATTCTGTCTCATGTGAATTTAATTCATTCTTTGGCCAGAAGAACCCACAGTGGGTAGAGGAAATGTCTTCTTCCCTTACAGGGAGAAAAGACTAAAGTGAATAAAAAACAGGTTCCACATAAAGCAGTTGTATTCCAAGGGTGAAATGAGTGGTATTGATAGTCAATGCTATAGTTCAGAGAAAGGAAAGATTGCTGTGGTGACAAAAGATTTCAAGACTAAGATCTTCAAGGATGGGTAAAATTTAGAATGGTAAAAAGAAGGAGAGGGCAAAGACAGCCCAGGTAGAAGTAAAGATACAGAAAATGGGTGTTATGGGATACTGTATAAACTGATTTGAGGTGAAATAGAGAGAAAGTAGCGAGAGACGAGGCTGGGGCAGACATGGGCACTCAGAGATGGATTGACTTCTAGACTAAAGAGTTCAGACTTTATTCAGCAAGCAACAGCAGCTATTGGATATTTACAGCCTCAATTGCATTGCTTCTTCTATATGTTCTAGCTCCTGTACTGGACTCCTAGCTGCCTCAAGCTGAGAATGGTATCATATATCTTTATAACTCCAGAGTGCTTAGCAGTGTAAATGAAAAGGCCAGAAATATGAAGGAGGAGTTGGCAGTTGGTTTATGAACTGAATTCCTGATTTTGCTTGCAGCCCTATGTTAAATCAGATATGTGAGACTGAAATGGGCCCTACTAGCCACTTGAAAATTCAGGGTAAGTGAAAAACAACAGAAAACTTGAGTTGAACTGAGAGAGAGAGAGAGAAAGAAAGAAAGAGAGAGAGAGAGAAAGAGAAGGAGAGATCCCTTGCCTTTGTATGAAATTAGGGCCTCTTCAGGGAATGAAAAGTGTCCTTGCGGAATTCAAGCTTTGCTCTCAAGGCCCTCACTAACAGTGATAAGAGAAGTCTTATGACTTGTTCTCCTTAGGCATTTGTGAACTGCTATGACAAATCATTTGTAGGGCAAGGAACCTTCCTACAACCTCTGAAATCACATTTTGTACAGTCTCTAACTTACAAACACTTGATTTACAAGTGACACTTCCATGCAAGCACCTACTGCCATCTCTGCCCTTCCTTTCCCTTATCTGCATCCCTCTCCTCCAAGGCCCCTGATGCCACTGGCACTTGAGGCATTGAGAAGAAATTAAAATGAATTTGCAGAAAACCTGTAGGAGAAACGGACAAAGCTGTGACAAATCAGAACAATTTAGAGGACATGAAGAGGGTTCAAGAGTAAGCTCCCAAATAGGTCTTGCCTGACTATATGGTGGCCCTCTGCCCCAAAATATCTTTCACCGAAAGGCCTGAATTATTCTCATAAATGTGTTATACTGTCTGAAAATAAACGATATGGAAACACATTTTGATTAATAAGCACCTTCTTTCTATGTATACAAGCACCTCTGGGAGGGTTAAGGCAGCTATCAGACCTTTATTTACTTTTGCTGTGCCAAATGAAGGCCCATTGCCTGCAGGCTAATAATTAGCTAACTTTTCCCCCTGGCACGTGAATATTATTAGAATCTCTGGGCTGGGAGTTTGGGTTCTGGTAGAGAGGGTAGGTCACTCTGTAAGGCCTAGCAGACTTCTGTGGTATGGTAGGCAGGATTCTAAGATGACCTCCTAAGATTCCTGGGTCCCTGGTATATAACCTTCTCCCACGAATTCAATCAAACGCTAATCTAGGTACTGCCATGAATGGATTTTGCAGATGAAATTAAAGTCCTAAATCACTTGACCATAAAATAGAGAGATGATCTGGGTGGGCCTCATCTAATCTACAAGTTTTTTAAAGGTAGAAAGTTTTCTCCAACTAGTGGCAGAACAGGAAGTCAGAGACTTTAAGTCCTAGTAGGATTTTATATATAAGAAGTTTTTTGTTGTTGGTTTGAAAACGGAGAAAGATAGGTGGAAAGGAATTTCAGCAGCCTCTTGGAGCTGGGAGTAGCCCCTGGTTGACAGCTTGCAAGAAAATGGGAACCTCAGTCCTACATTTGCAAGGCAATGAATTTTGTGAATAACCTGAGTGAGTTTGGAAGAAGACTCCAAGGCCCAGAGGAAAACTGTAGCCCCGGGCAATACCTTCATTTTAATCTTGTTAAACCTGAGCAGAGGAGCCAGCTAAGCTGTACCAAACTCCTAACTCAGGGAACCGTGAACTAATAAATGGCTGTCATTTTAAGCCACTAGGTTTGTGTTATTTTGTTATGCAGCAATAGAAACTAGTACAAATGTGATCTCCTAGGATGAGCCTGAGGGTTTTGGCACTCAAGAGTTTCGGGCACTCACGAGCCTTTATAGAGGGGCTCTATAAAGCAAGGGGCTACAAAAAACAAAGTTACCTATTTGAATATTTTGCTGATGAGCTGGCTCTCTGCTCAAGAAAGGGAAGGTAACTTTCTTTCCTCCTCTGCTCCATCCTATGAACAACAGGACCTTCTTCTTTCTAAAACCCAAGGCTGTTATTTCTATAGTTCAGTTTTACAAAAGTTAAATGGATTTCTACAGTCTGGCCTGAGAACTTAACTACCACGTATAATGTTGTTTCCCTGGGAAAATTCATTCTGAGTTCCCAAGAACTTAAAAGCAAGTTTTTGGAACAACACCCATGTGTTCTAAAAACAGACTGTAATCATTTTAATAGAATATAAAGCTTTAACCCGAAGATATCTATCTATATGTATATCTATCTATCTATCTATCTATCTATATCTGCAGATATACAGGCACCTGAGAGCTGGTATTTGGGAGGATGAAAAGGAGAGGAGGAATCAGTTTTGTAGCAAGGCTGTATATAGCATAGCATATCATGGATCTAGATCCTAGTTGCCTGTGTTTAAATCCTAGCTCTGACACTCGCCAGTTGTGGACTTTGGACAAGCTGCTTAACCTCTCAGTGCTTCCTGTTTTCCATCTACAAAATGAGATAATAATACCAGTCTCATAGGGTTGCTGCACAAATAAAAGAGCAGATATATGTAAAGCCCTTACACTAATACCTGGCACACTACATAAGTATTAGTTATTTCTGTTATAAACTCGCAGAAACTTTTTTTTATAGTTTCTTTTGCCTCTCAGTTTCCTCAGCCCTACCAGTTAATCTAAATCAGTTAATCTCTAAAGCTTTAGTTATTTGATCATTCAGGCATTTACAGTCTTAGAATATTAGGGCCATCCTTAAGCCATTCCACCTGGAGATTCCCTAGTCTAAGGCCAAGTTGGGAGTGCTTTTTATCTAGACCAAATCCTATCTACCTCAACAGAAGCCCAATATCTTTTTGTCTGGTCACCAAAGAAGAGCAATTCTTGTTTGTTTGTTTTAAGTAGAAGAGTGTAAAGGTGAAGAGAGTGAACCTGAAAATGAGTTTTAAGACCTCAGTCTTGAGGGTATGCATGGGATCTAAGTTCAAAGTGTGAAGGTGGTCTGACCGTGAAGCCTGAGATCCAAGTGAGGTTATTATGACTGAATTTAGAATTTTGATTTTCACTTGTTAGTCAAAGCTTTCCAACCTAATTCAATTTGCATAGTCTATTTGAGCCAAAGTGTAGCACTCTGGCATATCAAAAACAAATAGTTTATAACAACAACAACAAACAAACACACAAATATAGAGATTGGATTGGTGCGCCAAAGGGGAAGGGAGGAGGGAGGAGGGTGAAAGGAGTGAAAGGGCACATGTGTGTGGGGACACATGGTGATTAGTCTTTGGGTGGTGAACACGATGTTCTTTACACAAAAATCAAAATATAATTATGTACACTTGAAATTTACAAAATGTTATAAACGAATGTTACCACAATAAAAAAATTAAATTAGATTAAATTTAAAAAGAAAAGAAATACAATTGATATTTTTAGATTGACTTCATATCACACGGCCTTGCTAAATTCACTTGTTACTTTCAGCAGTTTGTAGATGCCTTGGATATTTTATGTACACAATCATGTCATTTATGAATAAAAAATAGTTTTACTAAAAAAAAATAGCCACCTTTACACAGAAGGGCCTAATTTTAAGAACTGTAAAAGATAACTTAAAAAGCTTACTAAAGAAGCCACAAGAGGCATCGGGGTGGCACAAAGCTCTTTCTAAACATTTTTATGAGATAAATGAAAATAAATCAGAATATAAATCTGAAATTACATGGAATATAACAGACAGCTTTAGTTCACGTTCGAATAGACGGAGGTTTTTGTTTAGAGGTAATCAATAATGCCATTTATTATTGTACTTGGCAAAAAGCAAGAGGCTGGCAAAGAACTCATGAAGAGGAACTCTAGTATATCCCAGTACGATGTGTATATGTCATTTGGCTAAGGACTTCCTCACTCCTGCCTCCCTCATCCTTTTCAAGTGTTGGCTGCATTTTTGGAGATATACAGGAGGGTAGATTTTGAGGGGTGTGAGGCAGGAAAGAAAATGAAACTCATCCAGTCACACCTCTTATAGCTCCAGCACCATGAGCCAAGGAGAATAGACAGGCCTCTGTGTGTGAGAGGTTGCAGGATGTAGTGAAAAGATCATGAAACCTGGATTCTAGTCCTGACTACTGCTTAGTTTAACCTCAGTTTTCTCATGTGTAAAATGAGAACACCAAACTCTACTCTGCAAAACTCAAAGGGTTGTTGTGAAGATCCAGTGAGATCATGCGTGAGAAGGTGCTTTGTAAACTATAAAGCACTGTGCAAACCCCAATACTTTCCCTCCTCTGTGCACTATCTCGTGCCTTTATTATAGTACTTGGCACTATACAAAATCAGGTTGTTACCGGTCTATCTTATCTACCAGACTGTGAAGTCATTGAAGGCATGGGACATGTCTGTCCTTTTCATGGCATTACCCCTGCACCTAGTACAGAGCTTGACATAGAGTAGATATTCAATAAATATTAGGTAAATTGATCATAAGAAATTCATATTAAAAAGGCAGAGTTTGCTTCTGTGGCCTTCAATCTTTTTTCTCTTCACTTCTCTGATTTCTGGTGCCCTCTGTTTCAGAGCCCTAGTATCTTATAGTTTCCCATTAAAAATGCTCTGGGGAAAAGAACCAATAATTTCAATTATAAGATGTCAATGGTAGACAATACTTACTGAGATATTCTCTGCCCCTCTTCCTCTTGGGGAATAGGAGTGAAAACCTTAGGCTAAAGGGATAATCTCTAATAGTTGGAATTTTAGGGATCAGTAGCTTGTGGGGAATGCATGATTTTATGTAAGAAACCTTTGGGAATCACTGATTTCCAGAGTCAGGATTAGGGTGAGGTATGGCACTTGCCTTGGATGCAAAATTTATGAGAGCATCAAAAACTCAATAATTAAGATAAATAATATTTTAATGTAATGATTTTCTAACTTTTTTATAGCTTTATTGAGATATAATTTACATACCACAAAGCTCACTCATTTAAAGTGCACGATACAATGGTTTTTAGTATATTTACAAAGTTGTGAAACCATCACCATAATCTACTTTTAGAACATTTTCATCACCCCAAAAAGAAACCTTGTACCCATTGGGAGCCAGTCCCTATTCCCCTCAACCCCTAATCCCTCTCCTCCTAGTTCCAGGCAACCACAAATCTATTTTCTGTCTCTATAGATTTGTCTATTCCAGACATTTTATGTTCTTTAAATTATATAATATGTGCTCTTTTGTGATTGGCTTCTTTAATTTAGCATAACGTTTTAAAGGTTCATCCGTTGTATGGATATACTACATTTTGTTTATCCATTCATCAGTTGATGAACATTTGAGTTGTTTCACTTCTGAGATATTGTCAATAATGCTGTTAGGAACAAGTTTTTGTGTGGACACACATTTTCAGTTCTCTTGGGCACAGACTTAGAAGTGGAACTGTTGGGTCATATGGTAACTCTAGGTTTAACTTTTTGAGGAACTGTCAAATTATCTCTCATTTTACATTCCCACCAGTAATATATGAGGGTTCCAATTTCTCCACATTCTTGCCAACGCTTGTTTGTCTTTTGGATTACAGCTATTCTAGTAGGCATGAAGTGGTAAATGCAATATAAATTATTAAATTAAAATTAATGCAAAAAATACATGATGAACAAAATATTGAAATTTTAAATAAAGACGGAACCCAGCAGTGCTGTGCTGAGCCATATTAAAGTCTGATGCAAAATGAAACATGTTTCCATATTTAAGATTTTATTTTTCTTTTTTCTCCCCAAAGCTCCCCGGTACATAATTGTGTATTTGTAGTTGTGGGTCCTTCTAGTTGTGGCATGTGGGATGCCGCCTCAATGTGCGTTGATGAGTAGTGCCATGTCCATGCCGAGGATCCAAACTGGCGAAACCCTGGGCCACCAAAGCAGAGCTCACGAACTTAACCACTGGGCCGGCCCCTCTATGTATTTTTAATGGTAATGAAAGAAACCAACTATGAAAGTATGTTGTTTTGTTTTTTTGTTTTTTCTGAGGAAGATTAACCCTGAGCTAACATCTGCTGCCAATCCTACTCTTTGTGCTGAGGAAGACTGGCCCTGAGATAACATCCATGCCCATCTTCCTCTACTTTATATGTGGGACGCCTACCACAGCATGGCTTGCCAATCGGGGCCATGTCCACACCCAGGATCCAAACAGGCGAACCCCAGGCCGCTGAAGTGGAACGTGCACACTTAACCATTGCGCCATGGGGCCCGCCCCTGAAAGTATGTTTTATGAATGTAAAACTTTATCATGAGATATGAATATTCTTCCCAGATTTGAAAATAAATGAAAAAGAAAAGTAAATAAATTGGAAGTATACAAATCACCAGATGAGAGCATCAATTATTATGGAGAAAATGCATATCAGATAGAAATTAAGAAAATTATAGATGTCCTAATTTCACATTTGAAGTAGAGATATGAAAAATTAAATGAAGTGCTCTCACAATTTCATTTTTAGCCAGAGAAAAGTTATTTTCTATGAATAACTCCGATTTACAAAAAGCAGCTAATGACCTGGCTCATAAATATTCTGATGACTTAAATCCTGTAGAAATTTCATCTGAAATAGTTTTAAGTATCATGCAAAATTAAAACAACACAAACTACCAACAACTGACTCAAAAAAAAATTAGAAAATCTGAACAGACCTTTAAAAGTGATGAGATAGAACTAGTAATCAAGGAAAAATCCATAAAGAGAAGCCCAGCCCTGGATGGCTTCGCTAGTCAGTTCTACCAAATGTTTAAAGAAGAAGTAACAGTCCTTCATAAACTCTTCCAAAAAATAGAAGAGGAGGGAACAATTTCCAACTCATTCTCTGAGACCAGAATTACCCTGATACCAAAACCAGACAAAGACATTGTGAGAAATGAAAACTATAGAGCAATAGCTCTTATGAATATAGACACAAAAATCCTCAACAAAATACTACCAAACTAAACCTGGAAACATATGAAAAGGATTGTATGTCATGACCACGTGGGATTTATTGCAGGAATGCTAGGTTGGTTGAACATATGAAAATCAATCACCCTAATAATGGCATAAAGCACAAAAACCACATGATCATCTCAATAGATGTAGGAAAAAAACCTTTAACAAAATCCAAACCCTTTCATGAAAAAAAAAAAAGCTCAACAAACTAGGAATAGAAGGGAACTTACTCAAACTGACAAAAGGCATCTTTGGTAGGCTGAATAATGGCACCTGTCCTAATCTTCACAACCTGTGAACATGTTACCTCACATGGCAAAAGAGACTTTGCAGATATGATTAAGATCTTGAGATGGGGGAGATTATGCTGGATTATTCAGTTGGGCCCAATGTAATCACAAGGTTCCTTATACGGAGGAGGCAGGGGATGAGAGTCAAAGAGAAGATGAGAGGCAGGAAGCAGAAGTGAGAGGTTAGAGATGATGTTACACTGCTGGATCTGAAGATGGAGGAAGGGGCTCATAAGCCAAGGGATGCATGCAGCCTCTAGAAGCAAGAAAATGCAAGGAAACAGATTCTCCCCTAGAGCCTCCAGAAGGAGCACAGGCCCATTGACACCTTGATTTTAACTAAGTGAAACTGTTTTCAGATATATGACCTCCAGAAGTGTTAAGAGAATAAATTTGTGTCATTCTCAGTCACTAACTTTGCAGTAATTTTTTTTTTTTTATGAGGAAGATTAGCCCTGAGCTAACTACTGCCAATCCTCCTCTTTTTGCCGAGGAAGACAGGCCCTGAGCTAACATCCGTGCCCATCTTCCTCTACTTTTTTTTATACGTGGGATGCCTACCACAGCATGGCTTTTGCCAAGCGGTGCCATGTCTGCACCTGGGATCCGAACCGGCGAACCCGGGGCCGCTGAGAAGCGGAAGGTGCGAACTTAACCGCTGCACCACCTGGCTGGCCCCCTGCAGTAATTTTTTATAGTGGCGATAGGAAGCTAATAAAGCACCTCTGAAAATACTTTCGTCCTGAGATGAAGAACAAGCCGAGGATGTTTGCTTTCGCCACTTCTATTCAGCCTTGTAGTGGAGGTTCTGTTCAGGGCAATTAGGCAAGAAAAAGAAATGAGGCACCCAGATGAAGAAAGAAGTAAAACTACATCTACTTTCAAATGACATAATCCTGTATACAGAAAATCCTAAGGAATCCATAAAAAACTACTGGAACTACAACTAATAAACAATTTTAATAAGGTTGTACAATACAAAACCAATATACAAGAACCAGTTGTATTTTTATGCACTTGCAATGAAAAATCTGAAAATGAAATTAAGAAAATAATTCCATGTAAAATAGCATCAAAAACACTCAGGAATAAATTTAACAAAAAAGTAAAAAACTTGTACATAGAAAAGTACAAAACATCATTGAAAAAACTTTAAGAACTAAGTATATGGGGAAACACCCATTCCGTGTTCATGGATTGGAAGACTTAATATTGAGATGTCAATACGCTCCCAAATTTTCTGAACATTTAACACAATTCCTATCAAAATCCCAGCTTGATTATTTCAAAAATTGTCAAGCTGATCCTAAAGTTCACATGGAACTACAAGGGACCAGAATAGCTAAAACAATCCAGAGAAAAGGAATAAAACAGCACTCACACTTCTTAATTCTAAAACTTACTTCAAAGTTACAGTAATTAAGACTTGTGGTACTGGCATAAGATTAGACATATAAATCAATGGAACAGAATTGAGAGTTCAGAAATAAACTCTCACATTTATGGTCAACTAACCTTCGACAAAGAAAGACTAGTCTTAAACATATGATGCTAAGACAACTGAATATTCACATGCAAAAGAAAGAAGTTAGATCCTTTTTTCCCACAATATACAAAAATCAACTCAAACTAGATCAAAGATCTAAGTGTAGGTGCTAAAACTATAAAACTCTTAGAGGAAAACTTAGGTGAAATCTTCATGCCCTTAGCTTAGACAATGGTTTCTTAGATATGATATCAAAAGCCCAAGGAACAAAAGAAAAAAAACAGATAAATTATACTTAATCAAAATTAAAAACTTATGTGCTTTAAAGGACACAGGAAGAAATTGAAAAAAATTCATAGAATAGGAGAAAATATTTGTAAACTATATATCTGATAATGGACATGTATCCAGAACATATATAAAATTCTTACAACTCAACAATAAAATACCAATAACCTGATCGAAAAATGGGCAAAGGATTTGAATAGATATTTCTCCAAAGCAGATATACAAATGGCTAATAAGCACAGAAAAAGATGCTCTACATTATTAGCCATCAGAGAAATGTAAATGAAAATCACAATGTGATGCTTCTTCACACCTACTAGGCTGGCTATAATTAAAATGACAAATGTTGGCAAGGATGTGGAGAAACTGGAACCCTGATACACTACTGGTGGGAATGTACAATGGTGCAGTACGTTAGAAAACAGTTTGGCAATTCTTCAAAGAGTTCAACATAGGATAACCATATTACCCAGTAGTTCCACTCCTAGGTATACTACCAAGAGAAATGAAAGTATATGTCCACACAAAAACTTCTACATGAATGTTCATAGCAGCATTATTCATAATAGCCAAAAAGTGGAATCAGCTCAAACATGCATATTGGATAAACAATACATTGTATATCCATACAATGGAATATTATTTAATCATAAAATGGAATGAAGTATTGGTACATGCTATAACACGTGTGAACCTTGAAAATAGTATGCTAAGTAAAAGAAGCCAGTCACAAAAGGCCACCTATTGTGTGACTTAATTTATATGGAAGATTCAAAAGGGGTAAATCTATACAGACGAAATAAATTGGTATTTGCCAGAAACTTATTTGGGGGAGGAGGAAATGAGTGACAATGGGTATGGAGTTTCTTTTCAGAGTGATGAAAATATTCTGAAATTAGATAGTGATGAGGATTACGCAAATCTGTGAATATACCAACAACCACTGAATCATACTCTTTGAAATGCTGAATATTATGGTATATGAATTATATCATAATCAAAAAGGAGAGGACAGGTCAACTTTATCCATAGTGTAAGCAGTTTGATTTTACATTTTTTATGATATATCCTTCATTCTAATATATTGCCATCACTGGTTGGCAGTACATCCATAGATATCTTTTTGTTGTTGTTGTTCGTCCCATTCCCTACATCACTTAGTATAGTGCCTTGCAAAATGTATGAGTTTATAAATCATTTTAGGTGTTGAAATGTATATATTAAATACATTCTTCATTTCCTTGAGTCCATTAATAAAAAATATTACCCAACCTTCCTGTTTTATTTTTGCCCACTAGTGTGTAAATTCCCTGAGGCTAAGAATCATGGTAGATTCATCTCCATATTCTCCTACACCCAAACCTCACTTTTAGTCCCACCTTGTACCTATTACAGTGCCTGATACAAAGATACTGCCTATAATTCTTCTAGAATTCCTCTTATTGTCCCTTCCCCAACTTGAATCTAATCTCCTTCAGGACCAATACTGCGTTGCACTCATATTTGTACCTCTATCACCTGCTTCTGTAGCCCTATTCTTTACGTGTAAGTTCTTAATGAATAACTTCCATGTTACGTCTGCTCTCCCACTTGCCACATGAAATTGTACTTTCTCCCAACTCATGTTTCAAATGAACATGTTCTAGTTTACCTCTTCATACATCTATTATTTTGACTGTCATTTATAGGCCCATTACTCATTTATTTGTCTTAGATTATGAATTCACAAGTAACAGAAACTATTGTCCCAAGGGTCATCGCCTGTGCAATTATCTTTGTAAATTCTGCAGCTGAGAGCCCTTTGTAAGCAAGAGCCTGCTAAATATGCTAGATGATGGTGAAATCCCAACTCTTCTTTTGCCTATTTGGATTTTATATCCTTGCAAAAGATAGTTTTCTTACTTTTGGAACAACTACTTATGAAAGAGGAAAACTGGGCTCTCATAGAAAATGGAATAGGTACTGACTGGAACAGTAGTCCAGGAAGCCAAGAGGATCAGCCTTGAAGAGCAAATATTGTAGCCTGGCCATCAGGCTCTGTTTCTGGTGTTTTCTGGAAGCATTTTTGGGGGAGGGGTGGTTGGAATTAAGGCAGATACACCAAGGGAAACCTAAGTGGGTGAAGGCAGAGGTATAAAGTTTTCACCTTGGCTGTGAATTAATGGAGCTTTTCTGCCCCTAGGTCTCTGGGTCCAGCAACTTTCAATTTGAAATACCACTAAATAAAACCAGTGCCTCAAGGCTTTTTTCCCCCCTAAAATTGATTAGCTGCTTCACAAGCCTATTGTTTTGCTAATGCTTCTTGCTAATTTTATTTAGATGTATTTCTTTAAAATGCAAATAGTCATTTGTTCCTGACAGAAAAAGTCTTTAGAATCATCAGATCAAAACTTCAATAGGTTTCACTCACTTTTCTCCACCTTTCTACTTACGATTAAGTCACTGCAGAGAGATGTTGTGTACCTAGTTCAAAATAAATACATTTTGTAGTACAACCAAGAGTTGGGATGGGAAAAGATGATTGAAGTCACAGATCCCCTGAAATAGTCAGAAGTGATTTCTCATTTACTCTAGGTTGTCTGTCTGACTCCTTCCTCCCCTAGTATGGGTCTTTTCTCAAGAGTTCAGCAGTACCTTTTGCAATTGACTTCTGGTGTCTGCCCTATCACTTTCCAAGATGTGCTCAAACATGCCTAAACCCCAGGAAATGACACACCTTAAGCTTCAACTAAGGCCTCTTCACCTCACAGCACTCATTACTGACAACACAGATTGGCTGCATGCAGTGCTTTACCCAGGAACGGCCATTCATCAAGGCCCAGATGTTTACACAATTCTCTACCATCACCCTCTATTTGAGGGTGACTATCAAAGAAAGAAAAAGTAATGATGCAAATGAATACAGTAAGAGGTGTTCTATGTTGAGTTCTTGTAGAAAGCTAGAGACAACATTAGACTGTCGAGAGAAACTATACCTTTGGAAACGGATTAGGACCTCTGAATTGTCTTTTCCTTACTTTGGAGCACAAACCTTCCCCCACTAACCTTCCACAGGATTCACAAACAACTTTCAGCTTCATTTTTTTTTTTAAACGTTTTGGGGGCTGGCATCCAGCTAGTGTATTTTCCCGCATGGAGAAGGACTAAAAAAGACATACGTTTTGATAAACATAGAGGCTTCCTATAGGAGTCAGGACTTGAGCTGAGTCTAAAAGAAGAGAAAGACTTTTAGGCTGGAGAATACCATCCTAACCCCTTTATGAAGATGCTTTCTGTTACAGAATTAAACAAGGAGGCAGCCTGTTTTGAAATCCAGTTTTGTCATTGATTCACTGTATGAATTTAGGCCCAAACCCTTCCCATCTTTGTCTTCAATTTTCCCATCTTTTCAATTAATTGGTTTAAGTAGATAGTGTTCTATAGGGGAGGGGGTGGGGGCGGGGTGGGGGAGGGGGTGGTCACCGAGGTGAAAATATTTAAGTTCTTGTCCACTCTAACACTTGCTAGCTGTTGCAGCTTTTGGGACATTGCTTCATGTCTCTGGGTCTTAGTTTCCTTATCTATAAAACAGGGAAAGTGAGTCCTCAGCTTACCTTATAATGTCAGAATTTGGTAAAATCACATAAAGATAGGTTTGTCTATTATAAAATGCGGCACACTTGTGAGGTAAATGAAAGTTGAGGAGAACGACAGCTATCTAGAAATACGGAAAGAAAAAAGGAATCGGAGCAAAGGTAAAACAAATTTGGGATGGAAAAAGAAAAAAACAAATGAAGGGAAAGAAAAGGAGGAAAAACGAGGGAATTTCAACAGAGATAACAAAGGCTGTGAGGGGAAATGCAACCAGTCAGGCAAACTGGGGGAGGGGCGGCAGGCAGCTGGGTCACGTTGCCGGCGGAGCCATTTGAGTTCTGCACGGAGGCTGGGCGCGGGGCCGATTTAGTTGTGACGCCCACCAGGCTTTCATCGCCCTATCCCCTAGGGCGCATCTAAGGCCTAAGATGGCGGCGTTTGCGCCGGAGGCAAGTACTCCAGGCGAACCAGGGGTGGAAACGCGGCCAAAGGACAAATCTACGAAGGGAAGTCCAGAGACTGGCCCATTTTTGTGTTGTGGTGAGTGCTGCGCCTCACATCGGCTAGAAAAGTGGCCGTTAGCAGGCTACGCGCTTCGGGATCGCGTGGCCAGCCTGCGTGGGGGGAGGGGCCGGCCTGTACTTCATTTTTCTCTCTCGCCTCTCTGCAAAATATCGGAGAATAATTTCTCTGTCCTTAATCACCTTACCACCGATGAGGCTAGGTGGTTGGCGGAAACTGGCTCCTAGGAGGGATTCTGGGTCGTTTTCCTTGTTTAAATGGGTTTTTATTGACACCGTGTCGTTCCAAAACGAAAGGAGCCCATCTCCCCAGAGCACTTTCAGGACCAGCCTAACCTGTTGGGGCTGCTCCTCCTTATTTCCTTCCTGCTGCCTTTCGCTTGCAAACTTTGTAGTTTTGACAGTCTAATCAGTTTGTAGCATATTTATTATGGGCTAGATTAAAATTTTTTTCTGTGCCCTTTATACCCCAGATGAGGACTTTTGGGCATATAATGCTTAACATTTGTTCTGGAAGCATCTCAGAGGTAGAGGTGTGTGTTTTTTATGTGTGTATACAGGTGATCGTTGGGCGAATTGCTACTTTATTTTGTGAATTCTCGGCTTGATTACTTATTTAGTAAGGAAAGAGCTAGATTTCCCATGTTTAAATCTCTTCGTGAAAACAAATTTATGTTAAGCATAACATGTTTACTATATGGAGAAGACAGTTAAAAAATTACATCTAATTTATTGTTAAATGCTTCTGTGGTTAAAAGAAATTTCAGTTAAGAAGTGCCCATATTTCACTCATAAGTTGCTGGAGAGTGTGAATTGCTACAACCTTTTGAAAAAGTAATCTGGCAAGATTTAGGGAAATAGAAAATACAGATATCACTTGACTAAATACTGGAACCTAATAGTATGACTCTTTAGAATCCATCCTACAGAAATAAAAAGTATCAGTATGTAAGGATACATGTACAAAGATGCTTTTCCAGTTTTGTTTTTGGGACAAGTAACTGGAAACAACCTGTATATCCATCAATAGGAGAATATTTGAATAAATTGTGGGACATTCATATTATGAAATATTTTGCACCTGTGAAAACATTTACCTCTTTTTGATCTAGAGAATGCTATAATGGATTGTTATATCAGAAAAGTAAGTTGCAGAGTACTGTAGTAGGTTTCTGTTTTTTGGTGGTGATGGGTTGATGAAAGAATATAAGATTAACTTTCTGTGTGTTTTTTGTGGGGCTTTCTATATATGTTATGAAATACTTAAGACATATACAAACATATAAAGAATAATACAATGAACCTCTGTTCTCACCAGCCAATCAAAAAAAGTAAAACATTACTGTTACAGTTGAAGTTCTTGTGTACCCATCCCTGATTGCATCTCTCTCTTCCCTCATCCCCAGAGGTAACTATTATTTTAAACAGTGGTTATTTTTTGCAGGCATTTCTTTCTTTTTTTTTTTTTTTTTCCTGAGGAAGATTAGCCCTGAGCTAACATCTGCTGCCAATCCTACTCTTTTTGCTGAGGAAGACTGGCCCTGAGCTAACATCCGTGCCCATCTTCCTCTACTTTATTTGTGGGACGCCTACCACAGCATGGCTTGCCAGCAGTGCCATGTCCGCACCCCGGATCGGAACTGGCAAACCCCGGGCCGCCAAAGTGAAACGTGTACACTTAACTGCTGTGCCACCGGGCCAGCCCCTGCAGGCATTTCTTAAACTTTTGTGACATATGAACTTCTTCTGGCATGGGTTATTTTTTTATAAATCTTGAAGAGTAATTTTAAAAAGAAAAGTCCATTAAAAACGGTGAATTTTTGAGTGCCTGTTATCTGGATTACAGCAGCAGTGGCCATTTAAAACAACTTCTAAATTGAGGGGAGAATTTAATTTTTAAAAAAACCAAAACCAGGAAATAAGTATTGGCAAGGAAGTAGAGAAATTGGAACCCTCATACATTGCTGTTGGGATATAAACAGTACTTGGGCAATTTCTCCATAAGTTAAAGATAGAATTACCATACTTCCTTGTCAATGCTTGTTATTTCCTGGTTTTGGTTTTTTAAGAAACTACAACCATCCTAATGTGTTTGAAGTGGTATGTCATTGTGGTTTAGATTTGCATTTCCCTAATGACTATTGATTTGGGGCATCTTTTTATGTACTTGTTGGCCATTTGTATATTTTCTTTGCAGAAATGTCTATTCAAGTCCTTTTCCCATTTTTTAAATTTGAGTGTTTGTCTTTTTGTTCTTGAGTTGAGAGAATTCTTTATATAGTCTGGATAGTAGACTGCTATATATGATTTGCAGATTTTTTCCCCATTCTGTAGATGTTTTTTACACTTTCTTGATAGTGTCCTTTGGTGTACAAATTTTTTAAAGTTGAGGTCTAAAGTTAGCTATTTTTTTGCTTTTATTGCTTGTGCTTTTGGCGTCAAATCTAAGAATCCTTTGCCAAATCCAAGGTCATGAAAATTTATTTCTGTGTATTCTTCTAAGTGTTCTGTGGTTTTAGCTCTTCTCTTTATGTCATTGATCCATTTTGAGTTAATTTTTGAATATGATGTGAGGTCGAACTTCATTCTTTTACATGTGCATAGCCATCGTCCCAGTGCCATATGTTGAACAGACTGTTTATTCTGCTGTTGAATGGTCTTGGCACTCTTGGCGAGATCAGTTGGCTATAGATGTCTGAGTTTATTTATGGTCTTTAAAATTTACTCCATTTGTCTCTGTGTGTGTCCTTATGCCAGTACTACATTGTTTTGATTACTGTAGACTGTAGTAAGTTTTAAAATTGAGAAGTGTCAGTCCTCCAACTTTATTCTTCTTTTTCAAGATTGTTTTGGCTATTTAGGGTCCCTTGCAATTCCCTATGAATTTTGGGATCAGCCTGTCCATTTCTTTTTATGTCATATAAAAAAAATAAGAGGAGATACAAACCAAAAATATAGTAATACTGGCTTTTATATTTACCTATGTAGTTACCTTTACCCGTGTTCTTCATATGCTTTTGAGTTATTATTATCCTTCCATTTTAGCCTGAAGAACTCCCTTTGGCAGTTCTATTAGCAATGAAGTCCCTCGGCTTTTGTTTCTCTGGGAATGTTTTAATTTTTCCTTTCGGTTCTCTTTTGACAGATTTATTGAAATATAATTCGTGTACCATACAATTCACCCATTTGAACTGTACAATTCAGTGTTTTTTAGTATGTGTGCAGCCATCATCACAGTCAATTTTAGAACATTTTCCTTACTTCAAGAAGTCCATATGCTTTAGCCATAACCCCATACTCCCTTGAACCCCACCTCTCCAGCTCTAGGCAACCACTAATCTACTTTTTGTCTTGATAGATTTCCCAATTTTGAACATTTCATATGAATGTAATCATATAATATGTGGTCTTTCGTGATTGGCTTCTTTCACTTAGCATAATGCTTCAAGATTCATCCATGTTGCAGTATGTATCAGTACTTCATTCCATTTATGGCTGAGTATATTCCATAGTATGGATAATATCACATTTTGTTTTTCTGTTCATGCATTGATGGACATTTGGGTTGTTTCCACCTTTAGGCTATTAAGAATAATTCTGCTAAAACACTCATGAGCAAGTTTTTGTGTAGACATACGTTTTCATTTCTCTGGGTGTATACTTAAGAGTGTTATTGCTGTGTCTTATGGTAACTCTATATTTAATTGTTTGAGAAACTGCCAGACTCTTTTTCAAAGTGGCTGCACCATTTTACACTCAACACCAGCAGTGTATGAGGGCTCTAACTTGTCTACATTTTCACCAACTCTTGTCATTATCTAAATTTGCTAATTTATCCAATTCTAGCCATCCTAGTGGGTATGAAGTGGTATTTCATTGTAGGCTCCTTTCCCACAAGGTTCATCCCTCGATGTTGCTCTTTACGGAGGTGCAATTTGAATATGCCCACAATCACCCTGGGATGACAGTGGTTTTGTTAGGGCTGTCTTTCTGTGACCACACTCAGCAGCCAAACTCCACTTACTGTGAACTGATTTTTTAATTGTTTTCCACAATGCCCTGGGGGTATAAACTACTCCAGTCAAAATATGGGTCCTTTGAAGGAATAGTTTCTGAGATTAGTTTTTGCTATTTGTTCTCACCCCAGGAGGGCTCCTCCCAGTTGCCTTTATTACCCAGTTCTCTCCTGCAAACTAACAGACCTACAGTTTAGTCTATATTTTGAATCTCCTCCTAATCGCCTTTCACTTTAACCTCACTGTTTTTTTAGGACTCCTCAAGGCTTGACTTTCTCCATGCTCTTGCAAATGAAGTCAGTCCTTTGGGAAGAGATTAGGAGCTATCTGTTTTAATGTCTGCTTCTACCCTCAAGCAAAAGCTCTGAACCTGGTCTCTAGAGGTGGGGCTAGGGAGAATGGCAAGTTTCTCTGTGACCTGCTCCATTAGCTGAATGCTTGGTGGAGGGGAGGGTGCAGCCAGAGGTCCTCTCAGTTTGCCCCTCTCTCCTCACAACCCAGGGCAAGAATGTTCAGAGCCTCAGTCTTCTCCATGCACCACACCCAATTAAACCCCACATTCCATCAGTGGGGGCTAGGCAGCACAGGGAACCCTTACCTCTAAACCACACTTGATCAGGACTCTACCTTAGCAGCTGGCAGCTGTGGGCTGGATGAGAAACACTGATGCTCTGTTTCTCCTGGGAGGAAAGCCTCTGAATGGGACCTGTGGGGAGAGGGAGCCCTATGTTCTTGGCTGCAGGACTCTTGAGTGGAGTCTCACTCCTTCTTGAGTTGGGATGGGAGAGGGAGGGAGGGAGTAGTCTTCGTTCAAATGCCACAGACTCACCTTTCTTAGTGAATTTTTGAAGATGTTCTTGTATAGATATTTTATTATTTGCTGTTTGTTCTTAGAACCATTTCCAGTGGCTTTAAATGGTTGTGGTTTTTAAAATAGTTTTCACTGGGGAGCAGGTCACTTGAACTCCTTATGCTGTCATGCCATAAGTTGATCTCTTTATTTTTGAAATCCACTGCCTTCTGGCCTCCATGGTTTCTAATGATGAATTACTTCTCTTGCTTTTAAGATTTTCTTTTTTTCTTGAGTTTCAGCAGTTTGATTATACTGCATTTCAGTGTGGATCTCTGAGTTTATTCTCTTTGAGATTCATTGAAGTTTTAAGATATGTAGATTGGCCATTGTTTCTTCAGATATTCTTTAATGCCCCTTTTCTCCCTCCTTTTCTTCTGGACTTGTCATTTTGCATGAATTGGTACACTTGATGCTGTCTATAGGTCTTCTAGGCTCTTTTCATTTTTCCTCATTTTTTTCTCTTTCCAGTCCTCAGACTGGATAATCTTAATTTACGTATCTTCATGGTAATTTATCTTTTCTTGTGCCTATTGAATCTTAAGTTGAACCCCTCTAAAATTCAGTGAATTCTTTATTTCAGTCATTGTACTTTTCAGCTTAAGAGTTTGTATTTGGTTCCTTTTTGTAATTTCTGTCTCTTTATCGATATTTTCTATTTATTGATTCACTGTTCTCCTGGTTTCCTTTAGCTTCGTCTATGGTTTCTGTTAGCTCTTGGCATATTTGTGACTGTTGATTTTCTAATAAGTCTAATGTCTGGTATTCCTCAGGGACACTTTCTATTAATTATCTTTTCTTTCTGTCAATAGGCCATACCTGCTTGTTTCTTTACGTGACTAATAATTTTTTGTTGAAAAGTAGACATTTTGCTTTTTATAATATGGTGGCTCTGGAACTCAGAGTATTCTTCCCCTCTCCAGCGTTTGCAGTTGTTGCTTATTGTGGGCTGCAGTCATCCATTTGTTTGATGGCTTTTCTAAACTACTTTTTTTTGCAAAGATTGTATTCCCTGTCAAATGTGGTCACTAAAGTCTCCATTCCATTACCTGAGTTGTTAACCAGTGACCTGATTAGATTTCTTTAACAAAATTTGCAGCCCCTGTCTTTGTTAAGCACTGTCCTGGTTGTAGTAAGTTTCTGATTAGATTCTCGAATTCTGAAAAAGTTGGTAAGAGTTTTTGCCAGCTTAATCATTTCAGTGGAAGGATGGATCCTAGGAGCTCCCTACTCCACCATTTTTGGTGGTGTCTTCTCATCCCATACATTTTTATTTATTGTGTCTTCATTATAATTCAGTTCACAGTACTTTCTAATTTTGCTTGTGATTTCTTCTTTGACTTATGGGTAGTAAAGAAATGTATTGTTTAATTTTCAAACATTTGTGGAATTCCAAATTTTTCTTTTGCTTTTGATTTCTTTTTTAATTCCATTTTGTTGAAGAACATGTTCTGTGTGACTTGAGTCCTGTTAAATTTAAATTGTTTTTTGGCTTAGCACAAAGCTTTTAACTGTGGCTTGTGGGTCAAATCTAACCTGTTACCTGAGTTTGTATGACTAGAAAACTAAGAATAGTTTTTGCATTTTTAAGTGGTTTAAAAAAATTCACAAGCAGAATAATATTTCCCAACTCATGAAAATCATGTGAAGTTCAAATTTCAGTGTCCATAAATAGTTTTACTGCCACACAACCATATTTATCTATATGTATATTGTCTGTGGGTAATTTCACGCTGTAACAGCTGAAGTGAGCAGTTAAAACAGTGACCACATGGCCTGCAAAGCCTACAATATTTACTAACTACCTCTTAGTGAAAGAATTTGCTTAGTCCTAGTTTAAACAAACATCTCTTGTATCTATATCTCTAAATTATGCTACTACCACCCCGCATTGTCATCAAAAACAGATTTTATGCTATAATTTCTCTCTTTTTTTTTCCTGCTTTCCCCCCCAAATCCCCCCAGTACATAGTTGTATATTTTTTTAGTTACGGGTCCTTCTAGTTGTGGCATGTGGGACACCGCCTCAGCATGGCCTCATGAGCGGTGCCATGTCTGCACCCAGGATCTGAATTGGTGAAACCCTGGCCAGCCAAAGCGGAGCGTGCAAACTTAACCACTTGGCCATGGGGCCGACCCCTATGCTATAGTTTCTCTTAAACATGGAATAAAATTATTCTTTTTGCCTCTTACCATTTTACCAAGTTGAAAGGCAGGAATAAAAGCCCACTGAACAAAAATATTGCTGACTGATATATGAGAAAAACTATAATGTTCTTATGCCAATAATGTTTTTGTATTGAATCTTTCCGAACGTCTTTTTCTTCTGTTCTAATTTCTTTCCAAACTTAAATAAGTTTACCGAAAATAATAAATATTAAAACATTTTTTGTTATTCAAAATGATCTATCTTTACTAATGTACATATAAGCGTTCTGCATAGTTTTAATCAATTACTATAATCAATGTTAGTTAAGAATATGTTTTTTTTTTAAGATTTTATTTTTTTCTTTTTCTCCCCAAAGCCCCCCGCTACATAGTTGTATATTTTTCGTTGTGGGTCCTTCTAGTTGTGGCATGTGGGACGCTGCCTCAGTGTGGTTCGATGAGCAGTGCCATGTCCGCACCCGGGATTCAAACCAACAAAACACTGGGCCGCTTGCAGCGCAGCACTTGAACTTAACCACTTGACCACGGGGCCAGCCCCAAGAATATGGTTTTATATTCCATTTTTCCTTTTTAATGTTATTTTATACAAACAATACATTTATTTTGTACCCATCAAGATGGGCCACAGAGCTGTGGTTTCAAATAGGTTTTTGGTACTGAATTTCTATTTCTTTTGTTTTTACCTTTTGACCCCCTTCACCCATTTCTCCAACCCCCGCCCCCCACCTCTGGCAATCACCAGTCTATTCTCTGTATCTATGAGCTTGGTTTTTTTGGTTCACTTTTTTGTTTGATTCCACATATAAGAGAGATCATATGGTATTTCTTTCTGTTTCTGACTTATTTCACTTAGCATAATGCCCTCAAGATCCATCCACGTTGCAAATTGCAAGGTTTCATCCTTTTTTATGGCTGAATAGTGTTCCATTGTATATATACTTACCATATCTTTGCCCATTCATCCATCAGTGGACACTTAGGTTGTTCTCCTATCTTGGCTATTGTAAATAATACTGCAATGGGCATGGGGGTACACGTATCTTTTCTATTTAATAGTGTTTTTGTTTCCTTTGGATAAATACACAGGAGTGAAGTTGCTGGATCATATGGTAGTTCTATTTTAATTTTTTGAGGAACTTCCATACTATTTTCCATAGTGGCTACACCAATTTACGGTCCCACCAACATTGCACGTGAGGTCCCTTTTCTTCACATCCTTACCAACACTTTTATTTTTTGTCTTTTTAATAATAGCCATTCTAACAGGTGTGACATGATTGTCTCATTGTGGTTTCGATTTGCATTTCCCTGATGGTTAATGATGTTGAGCATCTTTTCATGTACCTATTGGCCATCTGCATGTCTTTTTTGGAAAAATGTCTATTCAGATCTTCTCTTTTTTAGTTGGATTGTATAACTATCTCATGCCGGTAATTTTTGGTTACCAATATATTGGGAAAGAGTGGGAAGATGCCAGAAGTTTTAGTTCGAATAGTGAATAGTGATTTGAAAAAAAATGTCAGGCCTGCAAAGATGTGGAAAATATGAAGAGAAAAAATTCTGTCAATTGAAGCTGACTCTGAAATGACAAAAAATATAGAACTAATGTTTAAAGACTTTAAAACAGTTATTATGGGGGCTGGCCCGGTTTCACAGCGGTTAAATGTGCACGTTTCGCTTCGGCAGCCCGGGGTTCACCAGTTGGAATCTGGGGTGTGGACATGGCACCGCTTGGCAAGCCATGCTGTGGTAGGCGTCCCACATATAAAGTGGAGGAAGATGGGCATGGATGTTAGATCAAGGCCAGTCTTCCTCAGCAAAAAGAGGAGGATTGGCAGCAGATGTTAGCTCAGGGCTAATCTTCCTCAGAAAAACAAAACAAAAATAAAGCAATTATGAATGTAGAGCAAAGACTGAAAATGTTAAGTTGAAGTATGAAAGATATAAAAAAGATTTCAGCGCGGCTGGCCCCATGGCCGAGTGGTTAAGTTCGCGCGCTCCGCTGCAGGTGGCCCAGTGTTTCGTTAGTTCGAATCCTGGGCGCGGACATGGCACTGCTCCTCAGACCACGCTGAGGCAGCGTCCCACATGCCACAACTAGAAGAACCCACAACGAAGAATACACAACTATGTACCGGGGGGCTTTGGGGAGAAAAAGGAAAAAATAAAATCTTTAAAAAAAAAAAAAAAAAGATTTCAGCTTCTGAGGATGAAAAGTATAATTGGTTTTTAAGTTGTTTAGGGAGTTTCCTGTGTTCTTTCTGTTATTAATTTCTAGTTTAATGTTAGGACTTGAGAAAGTGCTTTTTATACTTCCAATTTTTTTAAATGTATGTTAGGCTTTGTTTTATGTAAGTGTTCCGTGTGTACTTAAAAAGAATATGAATTCTGTTATTGGGTGGAGTGTTGGGTAACTGCTGAAAAGATTTCCTTGGTTGATGATCTTGTTCAATCTTCTATACTCTAGCTCACTTTCTGCCCATTAATTCTGTCTAATACTGACAGAGAAGTGTTGAAGTCTTTAAGTATATCTGTCGATTTGCCTATTTCTTGTTTCATTTTGTCAATTTTTGTTCCATGTATTATGAAACTCTGTTGGGTGCATAGGCTTATACATTTAACATTGCTGTGGCTTCTTGTTGAGTTGACCTTTTTATCATTATATAATTCCCCTCATTACCCCTGGTAGTTTTCTTTGCTTTGAAGTCTATTTTTGTCTTTAATAAACATAACCAGTCCTGTTGTGTGGTTGATGTTTGCATGGTGTGTATCTTCTCATTTCTTCACTTTTGGTCTGCCTGTATCAATATAGTTGAAGTCCATTTCTTTTAGGTAGGATATTGTGTCATGGTTTAGGGTGGTTTTTGTTTTTTGGTTTTTGGTCATTCTGACATTTTCCGTGCTGAGTTTTGGTGCTTAGGTTGTTTACATTTGATGTAAATATTGTTATGTTTGGATTTCGGTTTGCTGCTTTATTCTTTGTTTTCTGTTTGTTCCTTTTTTGTTCCTCTTCCCCTCACCCCCTTTCTGCCTTCTCTTGGGTTATTTGAATACTTTTTGGTTTTACGTTTTAATTTTATTGATATTTTTGACTATATCTTTTTATATAGTCTTTTTTAGTGTTTTCCTTAGAAGGTTACACAATACATACTTAAGTTTTCACTGTCTGTATTTTCCTGGTAGTTTTGAATACAGAAACATTAACATCTTGTAAGTCTCTTAACTCCCTGTTTTATAATTGTCATGTATTGTATTGGCATACATTGAAAACTCTATCAAAAAATGTTTGTCTTTTGTTTTCAGCCCTCACACAATTTGAAAGAACTCAAGAGAGAGCAATAATCTATTGTATTATCTAGATAAATGTTACTGTTGCTCATTTCTGATGAAGCAGATTTCCTTCTATTGTTTCGTTTCTGTATGAAGAACTTCCTTTAGCAATTCTTTTAGAGAAGATCTCATGGGCTACATGTTCTTAGTTTTCCATCATCTCAGACTGTCTTTATTTTACTTTGATTCCTGGAGGTAATTTTTCTGCATAGATTATTTGAGGTCGACAGTTCCTTTATTTCAGCTGTTTAAACATATGTGCCACTTCATTCTGGTTTCCATGGTTTCTGATGGGAAATTGGTTATTTGAATCATTATGCCAGTAAGGGGTAATGTTTCATTTTTCTCTATGATATTTTCTTTGGCTTAAGTTTTTGGCAGTTTTATTATGATGTATCTGACCGTGGATTTCTTTGTGTTTATCCTTTTTGAAATTTTCTTAGTTTTTTGAATCTGTAGGTGTATGTTTATTGCCAAACTTTGGAAGTTTTCAGTCATTAATTTTTTTCAAATATTTTCAGTCCCACACTTTTTATCCTATCCTTCTGTTACTGTCTTGTAGTTCCCTTAGCCTTTGTACGTTTATGCATTTATGTTCAATATTTTCTCTATCAGTATTGGATAGTTTCTGTTTATCTCTTTAAGTTCCTTTGCCATCTGCATTGTGCTGTTGATTCTGTCCATTTATTTTTTAATTTTAGTTATTGTATTTTTTTTTTTTAAGGAAGATTAGCTCTGAGCTAACATCTGTTGCCAGTCCTCCTCTTTTTGCTGAGGAAGACTGGCCCTGAGCTAACACCCGTGCCCTCTTCCTCCACTTTATATGTGGGACACCTGTGCCAGCCTGGCTTGCCAAGTGGTGTCATGTCCGTACCCGGGATCCAAACTGGTGAACCCGGGCTGCCAAAGCAGAACATGCGCACTTAACCACTGTGCCGCCGGACCAGCCCCTAGTTATTGTATTTTTAACTTTAAAATTTCCATTTGTTCTTTATGTCATTTATTGACAAGATTTTCTATTTTAGTATTTGTTGCAAGAATGTTGTGATTGAACATTTTATAACAGTTGTTTTAAAATCTTTATCAGTTAATTTCAAGATCTGTCACATTGTTGACATTTATTATGATTTAATTCATGTTGTGCAATCTTGGAAATAATGCTACAGAAGTAATGCTGTGCTATTCTCTGTGCGTCATATGTACATGATGTTGTTATGTCTTAATATGTGTGATGTTAATTTTGATCCCTTGGTTAAAGTGTATCAGTTTTCCACTGTAAAGTTACTGCTTTTCCCTTTCACTTTTATATGCTTTGAGATCATGCAAATGTCATGTTTCTCATCATACTTTCACCCACTGATTTTATCCATCCATGTTTCTTACCTGCCACAGTGATTATGTTTGTGTTTGTCTCGGTTATTTAGATCTTCCATTATTCCTTCTAGATTTCTTAATTGGAGTTCTACTGTAAGGAAGCACTGTCTTTTCTTCACATTTCCTTCATTTAATGAAATACTTATGTCGGTATGGACTCATCAATATTTCGTTCTTTTGGTTGTAATTCAATACTGTCATTGTTTTATTACTGTGGCTCTGAGGTTTGGCCATTGGACGTTCCTTCACGTTGGCTCCTGTGTCCTTTTGCTGTCTCTCCATGGTTTTTGAGCATTGCTCTGCTTTCTAACACCACAGTATGTTCTAGGCACATCTTGTTTTTTTCCCACCCCAACTCTGGAATCAACCATTTCTCTAAGGAATCTTGGTTCCTGTTATTGGAGAATGGTTTTTAGAAAACAGTATTTGTGTGTTCATTGTTACTGAGGTATCATTGTTTCTAGGCCTTCTCAGTCAACAGAGTTAGGAAATATATCTTTATATCCATATACATAGATGATCCTGTTTCTGTATGTATCCTTTTGTATGTATTTATTTATGTGTGGTTGTGTGTGTTTCATATAAAACCATGAATTTGTATTAATATATCTGATTCCAATTAAAAGCACAGGGTTAATTCTCTTCTAGTCTTCCCATTTTTCTTTTTATTTAAATTTAATTTTTATTGAGTTAATGATAGGTTACAATCTTGTGAAATTTCAGTTGTAAATTATTGTTTGTCAGTCGTGTTGTAGGTGCACCCCTTCACCCTTTGTGCCCACCCCCCACCCCACCTGTCCCCTGGTAGCCAATAATGTGTTCTCTTGGTCTACATTTTTATATTCCTCATATGAGTGGAGTCATACAGAGATTGTCCTTCTTTATCTGGCTTATTTCACTTAACATAATTCCCTCAAGGTCCATCCATGTCATTGTGAATGGGAAGACTTTGTCCTTTTTTATGGCTGAGTAGTATTCCATTGTATATATATACCATATCATCAGTTGCTGGGCACTTAGGTTGGTTCCATGACTTGGCTATTGTGAATAATGCTGCAATGAACATAGGGGTGCATGGGACTTTTGGAATTGCTGATTTCAGGTTCTTAGGATAGATACCCAGTAGTGGGATGGCTGGGTCATAAGGTATTTCTATTTTTAACTTTTTGAGGAATCTCCATACTGTTTTTGATAGTGGCTGCACCAGTTTGCATTCCCACCAACAGTGTATGAGGGTTCCCTTTTCTCCACAGCCTCTCCAACGTTTGTCACTCTTGGTTTTGGATATTTTTGCCATTCTAACAGGTATAAGGTGATATCTTAGTGTAGTTTTGATTTGCATTTCCCTGATGATTAGTGATGATAAGCATCTTTTCATGTGTCTATTGGCTATCCTTATATCTTTGGAGAAATGTCTGTTCATGTCCCCTGCCCATTTTTTGATCGAGGTGTTTGATTTTTTTGTTGTTGAGCTGTGTGAATTCTTTATATATTATGGAGATTAACCCTTTGTCGGATAAATAACTTGTAAATACTTTTTCCCAATTAGTGGGCTGTTTTTTTGTTACAGTCCTGTTTTCCCTTGCCTTGAAGAAGCTCTTTAGTCTGATGAAGTCCCATTTGAGGAGTTATGGTGGCCGAAAAGATTCTTTTGAAACTGATGTCAAAGAGTGTACTGCCTATATTCTCTTCTAGAAGACGTATTGTTTCAGGCCTAATCTTTAGGTCTTTGATCCATTTTGAGTTTATTTTTGTGAATGGTGAAAAAGAATGGTCAATTTTCATTCTTTTACATGTGGCTGTCCAGTTTTCCAAGCACAATTTATTGAAGAGACTTTCTTTTCTACATTGTGGGCCCTCAGCTCCTTTGTCAAAGATTAGCTGTCCATAGATGTGTGGTTTTATTTCTAGGCTTTCACTTCTGTTCCATTGATCTGTGCGCCTATTTTTGTACCAGTACCCTGCTGTTTTAATTACTGTAGCTTTGTAGTATGTTTTGAAGTCAGGGATTGTGATGCCTCCAGGTGTGTTCTTCTTTCTCAGGATTGCTTTAGCAATTCGGGGTCTTTTGTTGCCCCATAGGAATTTTAGGATTCTTTGTTCAATTTCTGTAAAGAATGTCATTGGGATTCTGACTGGGATAGCGTTGAATCTGTAGATTGTTTTAGGTAGTATGGACATTTTAACTATGTTTATTCTTCCTATCCATGTGCATGGAATGTCTTTCCATCTCTTTATGTCATCATCAATTCCTTTCAAGAAAGTCTTGTACAATACTTGGATATAAGCTTATGTAAACATGTACAGGATCTGTATTCTCAAAATTACTGAATGCTGATAAAAGAAACTAAGGAAAACATAAATAATTGAAGATATTTACCATGCTCATGAATTGGAAAACTCGACATAGTAAAGCTGTCAGTCGTCCGCCACGTGATAAAGGTTTAATAGAATTCCTACTTAAGTACTAGTATGTTTTTATAAATATAGATGAGCTTATTCTAAAATTTATATGAAAGGGCACAGGCCCTAGAATAGCTGAAACAATCTTGAAAAAGAATAAATTAGTGGAATCATTCTGTCTGTTATTAATACCTACTATATACCTGCAGTAATCAAGACAGTGTTATATTGGTGGAGGGATAGATACATAGATCAATGTAACAAAATTGAGTACTCAGAAATAGACAAAAACAATTATGCCCAACTGATTTTTGATGAAAGTGGAAAAACAGTTCAGTAGGCAAAAGAGAGCCTTTTCATCAATGGTGCTTGAGCAATTGGACATCCATAGGCAAAAAAACGAACCTTGACCGAAGTCTTACACCTTATATAAAAATGAACTGAATGTAATTGTAGACTTAAGTGTAAAACGTAAATCTTAAAACTATAGGCTTCTAGAAGAAAACAAAGTCTTCTGAATCTTGGGCTGGGCGTGGAGTTCACATACTTGACCTCAAAAGCATGACCCATATAACGAAAATTGGTGGATTAAACTTCATGAAAATTAAAAAGTCTTACTTTGGCAAAGACACTGTTAAGTGGATGTACAGAGCAGCAGACTTTATTTGTAAACCATATATCTCATAAGTTACTAGTATTGAGAATATATAAAAAACTGGAAACCAAGTAGTAAAATCCAAGCAGCCAATCCATTTAGAATATGGGCAAAAGACACGAAAGGATATTTCACGGAAGAAGATGGCAAATTAGAAAAGGAAAAGGTGTTCAACACCATTAGTCATTTTTGAATTGCAAATTAAAGCCACAAGGAAATACAGCTACGTATCTATTAGAATGCTAAAATGAAAAATAATAGTAACACAAATAGTTTTTTTTTAATTTATATATATTTAATTAAAATAGAATACACATAAATCAAAAAGAAGAAAAAAATCAGGTTAAGTGTCTCTGCCATTTTGTTTGCAAGGAGGAGTCAGAACATGGTACAAATTACCAGGGAAACATTCTATGACCATGCCAAAGTAGCAAGGTTACATAATCCTAAGAGTAAAATGCCCAAATTAGGTATTATCCCAGTTAATCTAAAAATGAAAGAAGGGAGTCAGAAGTTTGTCCTATTTCCTATAAGAATTTTTACATTAAGTATATGGTGATTCATTTCTCAGAAAGTGATACCAGGAACTTTTAGAAGAAAGAAGTTTCCATTACACAATGACTAGAAAATCTCAAATGCAACTAAGCAGCTATGATATAGCTCAGTATCTCCCAGTAAACTGCTCTGGGCTGCTGAACATTTCAGTTAATACAGAACTGCATGGTGGGTTTCAGAAAGGCAGCAGTAGTTACATTTTGGCTTTTATTCTAGATGCTTAGCATAGTTAAGGCGACAGTTTAAGCATATTAAGTGAAGGTAGTTAAAATTTAGTGATAATCTGCACAATCTCTTGCAACCTACATGCACTGTCTAATGCTTACAATGGAATGAAACCAGTGTTACTTAATTGGTGTTTTACACACACACACACACACACACACACAAACACACAGAACTAAAAGAGAAAAAAAAACTATCAAAAGCAATCATTCTAAATGTACTATGGTAAACACAGTAAAAATGCAAATATCCCATAGAACTAAAGTAATTAAACAGTACTACTTGATTTCTAGGATAAAGGTAACTGGTTCTAACACAAAGCTAAGCCTGTATCAGTCATCCTCATCATAATGGCTTGTAAAAGCATCAGGTTTCCAGTAGAGAAACTATTCTATGAAAGTCAGTAAATGTTTTCGAAGTTTCATGTTTGTAAAACCAGGATAAGGCTATACAACTATCTTGAAGTTTGAGCAAGGTATCAGATCAAACAGTAAGACTCCCAGCCATGATGTAAGACAGAAAGGTCCTCATGCAGCATATGCTCTCTGGCATTATATAAAGTTAAGTTGCCAAAGAAGTAAACTGGAGAAGTTCAGCGAAGTTTCCATTGTGCCATGACTTTTAAACCTCAGGAATGGTGTGATCCATCAGGCTTTTCATAATGCTTGGTGCCATCTGTTTAATAATATGTTCAAAGATAAAAGCAGGCATGATTGTAATAGTAACTACAGTCCCAGATGTTGACAGTATGTCTGCAATTTGAGAGTCCTTCAGCCCAATGACATTCTGTCCATTGATCTCACAGATGTTATGTTCTGTGAGGAGACCATTTCTGGCTGCAGAACTATCTTTCACTATGGATGTTATTTTTCCATTTTTAAAGATAGAACCAACACGTCTAGTACTATCCTTATGCATAGTAATTGTCCGTTCGAAGGGTCTGTCATGAATAGTCCTGGTGGTGATGTTATAGTATAGTTTTGCAAGCTGTTACTATTGGGGGAACGTGGGTAAATAGTAAAAGAGTTATCTTTGTATTTCTTAAAACTGCATGTGAATCTACAATTATCTTAAACGTTTAGTTAAACACACTGGTCTTGAATTCTTGATTTGTCAAACCTCTTTTTCTGTGGACTTCAGGTTTTCTGGACAAGACTTCATTTTAAATGCAAGTGCAATATTAAGTCTGGAGCTCATCTGTTTAGCCAGTTAACTTGTTTTGAACACAACTGAGAATTAGAATAAAAAGGATTTTGAACAGCTAAAAGAGGTTACAGCAATGTCTGTGCACTAGAACTCACATTGAATTCATTTCATTGTTATCTCTCACATGGAGCCTTCAATACATAATTCTAATAAATCTGGTTTCCAAGTCCATGGCAGATTTAGAAGGTAGAAGAGAGGCAATGGCATAATAAATTGATCGTTATTACAAGTGGCAGCTCATGGCCTGACTGCAAGTGAGGAGACATATGTAAAATAGAGTACTCTGGGGCGAGTTAATGTAGAGGACATCCATAAAAGGTTAAGTTATAGTTATATCTTCTGTTTTGTTAAGCAGAAATGTAGGTTATACATTTTAGGATTCCCTTACAAAGTTAAAAAAAAAAGTTTGCTTACAGTCTAAACCCTTGGCTAATTGATAAAAGTGAGCTCAGCTTTTATGATTCCTGGGACAGATGAGAAACTTACTGATTTGGAAATAAGGTAGGGTTTTGGTTTTTTTTTTTAATCCCTTGTTTTCCACAAGACACTTAACAAGGTTAAATAATAGTGAAGTTGTCATTGCTGAAACTGGTCCAGCCATCAGTAAGTACTACTGGGAAAGGGCAATAAGCCATACTGGGGTGGTAGCAGATCTAGGGGAACATATTACCTTAGGCGGTGGCCAACAATATACAACAGTTTTCAGAGTTTGGGCTCTTCAAAGGATCAGCAAAGTGGGAAGTATTTTCATAATAGTACTAAGTTGTTACTTTCAATTTTCCTGTGCTGACATCTGCACTGATGGTGTCAATAGCGGCAGAAAATCAATCTGCTACTGCCTGATACAAATCAAGGTAGTGGCATCAAACTGTACCAGTAGTCATTTTATTCTTCACCTTGCACCTGTAGTTAAAAAAAAAAAAAGCTAGTTTCTCTTTAAAAATGTCTTTGAGCAGTAAGAGTTACTATTTTTATTGAATATGAACCTTTGAGTACATGTCTTAATATTGTGTGATGAAAAGAGAAGTATGCATAAATCTGTAAGCCAAATTATGATTATGGTTATGATGATTAACTTGAGGAAAATCACCTGTAATGTTGTCAGCAAACTGTGCTGCTCACTTTTTTCACTTAGAACATTTTACTTAGAAGAATAACGGAAGACAAACTGTGGTTTTTCATATTTGGTATTAGGCATATATTTTTTTGTAAATAAACGAAGTGAGTTTATTCCTTCAAGGAAAACAACTGATAGTATTTGTTGCCCATCTTAAATTTGAGCTTTCAAACAAAATTTAGAATTTTTGTAAACTTGTATCCACCTGTGTGAGCTTTATAGCTTCCCAATTCTTAAAAGATTTTTTTGATGACATGAGAGATTTTATTGTGTGGTTTTTAAAATATTATTTAATGAATATGCCAACATTTTGAAGATCTGCATTACTCAGTAAACCAGTATTTTCCAAATGATGTCTGTGGGATGTTCCAAAATCACGCATGGGTCAAATATCCATTGAAAAGGCAAGGCAAGACTGGTGGATTTTACTATAACAGGGTATGAAAAGTTTGTGGATATGTTTTCAGATTCCTACCTTTCAACTGATCTTTGAGAAGCTACCAATTGTTGAGTTTTGGTATAGTATCAATGAAAAATATTCATAATTATCTGAAAAGATACTAATATACTTTTTCAAGTGCAGATCTGTCAGGCAGGATTTTCTTCATATATTTGAACCCAAGCAGAACATTTCGTAGTAGCTTGAATACAGAAGCAAATATGAGGCTCCACCTGTGTTTTATTGAGCCAGACATTAAGGAGATTTGCAAAAATATGTAAATATGTATAAAGGAATACCACTCATCACTAATATTATTTGATTTTGAAAATACATTTTCCATAAAAATTTGTTGTGGATGTTAACACGTAATATATATAGTATTTTTAAATTAAATATTAAATTTTTAAGTTAATTACATCAACCAGTTAATTATTAACTAATTAACTATTGATTAATAAGTATCTTAACTATTTAAAAAGCTTTTTAGTTTACTTTGTGATGTAGTAAATAAATCAACTAAAGCTCTTTGGGCCCTCAGTAGTTTTCACAGTGTTAACTCTTATGAAAGCTTCAAAACCGCTGGTCTGAAGTGTATGTTTGGGGGTAGGGGCAGGGCAAATGTGTGCCTGATCTGGCCTGATATTCAGAGAGTTGGCATCCAAATTGGTAGGTAGAACATTTCAGCGGGAAACTTCTAGGTGGTTATGTTGCTCAGGCAGGCAGATATTAGCATGTGGTCCCCTGTAGGTTGGTTCAGATTGGAGCAGGACCCGAACCAAAGGATTGCCGTACAGGGCAAGACTTCTATCCGAACAGGAATGAAGGCTAGTCATATAGACTGACAATAGTAGGTCAAAGGAAAGCTCCAAGTTGGTGGAAGCATGGGTAATCAGGGCCCACCTTTGTGCTGTGTCTCAGAACATCTCTTTCCACATTATTGTCTCTCTCTTATCTTTAAAAGTCTACATAAAGAGGTTACTGAGATTTTGATTGGGATAATATTGAATCTATAAATCAAATAGGGGAGATTTGGTATTTTACTGAGTCTTCTGATTTGTAGACTTAGTATCTCTCCTTATTTATCTAGATTTTATTTGATTTATTGCATTAATGTTTTGTCATTTTTCAGCATCTGCATCCTGTACATATTTTGTTAGATTTACACATAAGAACTTCCTTTTTGGGGGGTGGTACTATAAATTGTATTACTTTTACTTTTTTATTTCAACTTCCAATTACTCATAGGAATTTGACTGACATTTGTTTATTTACCTCATTTTCGGCAGCCTTGCTAAACTCACTTTTTAATTCTAAGAGGTTCTTTTGGGTAGATTATTTGAGATTTTCCAGATGGAAAATAATATTTTCTGCAAAGAAAGGCCTTTTTTTTTTTTTTTTTAGGAAGATTAGCCCTGAGCTAACTGCTGCCAATCCTCCTCCTTTTACTGAGAAAGACTGGCCCTGACCTAACATCCGTGCCCATCTTCCTCTACTTTATATATGGAATGCCTACCACAGCAGGACTTTTGCCAAGCGGTGCCATGTCTGCCCTCAGCATCCGAACCAGTGAACCCTGGGCCACTGAGAAGCCCAGGCCCCTGAGAAGCAGGGCCACTGAGAAGCCGAACGTGCAAACTTACCTGCTGCGCCACCAGCCCAGGCCCCAAATAAAGGCCTTTTAAATTCCTTCTTTTCAAAGATATATGCCTTATAATTGTTTTTCTTGTTTTATTGAACTGGTAGGCCTTCCAATGTTGAATAGAAGAGAGAGGGAGGGCATACTTTTCTTCTTTCCAGTCTTTGTTAGCTGTAGGTCATTCATCCATGCCGTTTGTTAGGTTAAGCACTTGCCATTGTCTTTTTAGTTGAGTTTTTATCATGAAAGTTTGTTGAATGGCTGGACCTTGAGGGTATTATGCTGAGTGAAATAAGTCAGAGGGAGAAAGTCAAATACCATAAGATCTGAATCATAAGTAGAAGATAAAACAACCAGAAAAAAAACCACATAGCATTGGAGATTGGACTGGTGGTTACCATTGGGGAAGGGGGGAGGGGGAAGGGCAAAAGGGGTGATTAGGCACACGTGTGAGGGGATGGACTATAATTAGTGTTTGGGTGGTGAACATGATGTAATCTACACAGAATTAGAAATATGTACATCAAAAAAAATAAAAATAAAGATAAAAAAACTTTGTTGAATTTCTCAAGTGCCTTTTTCTAAATCTATTGAGTTGATTGTCGTCTTTCTTCTTTAAATTGTTGATACAGAATTTCATTCATTTTTAAATGTTGAACTAACCTTGTGTTCCTCAGATGAAACCCACTTGATTGTGATATAATATTTTTATATTACTGAATTTGATTTGCTAAAGTTTTGTCACAGTTTTTCCGTCTGTGTTTATTAGACATACTGATTTGTAATTTTCTTTTCTGGTAACGTTTCTCTGGATTTGTGAACAGGGTAATATTAGCTTCATAATTGGAACCTGTTTTCCCCTTTTTGTTTTAATAGAATTGTTTATGTAAAATTGATGTTATTTCTTCCTTTATGGTAGAATTCACCAGTTAAACCATCTGAGCCTGAAGTTTTCATCTTTAGGTTTGTAACTTGCAATCCAATTTATTTACAAGATATAGGGCTATTCAGGTTTTCTTGAACAAGTTTTGGTAGTCTGTATATTTCAAATAATTATTCCATTTCATGTAATTTATCAAATTCATGAGAATAGAATTGTTTGTAGTACTCCTTCATTTTCTCTTAATGTCTTTGGCACCGTTTGTGATACTGATGATTTATATTATAGTTTCTCTCTCTCTCTCTCTCCTTTTTTTTTGGTCAGCTTGGCTACAAGTTTATCAGTTATATCATTGTTTTCAAAGACCCAGCTTTTGGTTTTATTGACTTTTTTTGAGTATTGTTTCAATATCTGCTCTAGATCTTTATTATGTCCTTCCTTTTGCTTGCTTTAGATTTAATTTGCTGTTCTTTCTCTACTTTCTTTAGTACAAGCTTTCGTTACTGATTTTAGGTCTTTGCTATTTCCTAATACATTTATTTAATACTGTAAATTTTTCTGTTAACACTTCTTTAGCTGCATCTCACAGATTTTGTTGTATTGTATTTTCATTGTCTTTTAGTTCAATCCATGTTTTAATTTCCCTTGAGACTCTCTTTCATCTATGTGTTATTTAGAGTTTTGTTATTTAATTTCCAATTGTTTGGGGATTTTCTGGATATCTTTGTTGTTGATTTCTAGTTTAATTTTATATTCTGAAAATGGCCCTTGTATTATTATTATTTTCTTAATCCATTGAGATTTTTCTTACAGACCGGAACATGATCTATCTTGATGAATGTTATACATGTGTATTTTAGAAGAATATGTGTTCTCTTGTTAGTCTTTGGAGTGTTCCATAATCATATCAAGCTGTTGATAGTGTTGTTCAGGCCTTGCATATCTTTTCTAATTTCCTGTTTGTATTATTAATTTCTGAGAGATCAGTGTTCAAATCTCAAACTAATTTTGAATTTGCTTACTTGTTATTTCCTACCTGTCATTTATTGTTTTATGCATTTTGAAAATCTTTTGTTAGATGCATATACGTGTAGGGATGAAGACTTTTCCTCTACCTAAATGTGGGTTCGTCTGGCCGGAGAACGAATTAAATTCACATGAGACAGAATAGCAAGAGAAAATTAAACAAAGCTTTATGAGGAACCATGGCCCAGGGCCTTTCTTCCCGAAGGAAGAAAGGGCACCGAAGAAGTGGGGTGCATAGAGTGGTTTTATACCCCCAAACAGGGTGTTTCACATTAGATTGAAATGTCCCTCCCACAATAGTCACAAGATTGCCCTGTCAGCACAGCGCTTGATGGACACAGCAGGTAGTGGTCTGCTATCTCAGTGGGCGTAGCAGGAGGCAAGTCTATTGTCCTGAGCTGGGTGGTCACAGGTGAGCACAGCAGTCAGTTCCTAACCTAAGGAAAGATGCTTAATCCTTAAAGAAATGCCAACATTGGGAGGGGGAGGGAAGTCAGTTACAGGAGGTTACCAGACAAGCACAATAAAATGCAGATTTAAGTCCTTGCCTTTGGTATTGATTAAGAGTTTCTAGAGAGAAGGTCATCTCCTTTCTTCTTCCTGGTACAGAGAGGGAGGCACCTTTTACAGATAGAGATTTACCTTACAAATGTAAATATGTCCTAACAAAGGGCAAGTTCCATTCCTCAGAGCCTCCTTCCCTGTACCAGTTTATCAAAAGCAATCAGCCTCAAATCATCCTGATGCCAAAGAGACATATCTTGGGGTGGCAACTTCCAGGTCCCCTACATAGGTATGGGATGATTATGCTGTTGGAAGATGTCACACCTTTATCTTTGCATAATGTTCCTTTTTATTCTCTGATAAACTTTTTTGTTCTGATGTTTACTTTGTCTTAATTTTCAGGGATTTTCAACTTTTTCTTTTGGTTAGTGTTTCTTGCTGTATCTTTCTTTGTCATTTTACTTTTAATTTTTGTATGTCTGTATAGTTCGCGTGTGTGTGTATTTCATAGTAAGTACGTTGGTGGTTGGGTTTTTAGGTCGGCTAGAATAAGTAGGTAGGTGGATTGGCTTGTGTTTTATCCTATATGACAGTGTTTGTCTTTTTACTCTTGATGTTTAGACAATTTCAATTTTAAAAAACAGCCTTTTTTCAGGTAATACTAACATACCATATAATTTACTTATTTAAGGTGTACAATTAAATGACTTTTAGTAAATTTAATGAGTTCTGCAACCCTCACCATAATTTAGTTTTACATTTTCACCACCCCAGTAACATTCCTTATACCAGTTTACATTTAATCTCTGTTTCTAACCCCAGGCAAACACTAACCTACTTTTGTTTCTGTAGATTTGCCTTTTCTAGACATTTCATACAATTGGAATCATGTAATACTTAGTGTTTTGTGTTTGAGTTCTTTTATGTAGGTTTATTTTGAGGTTCATCCATATTAGTATATGTATCAGTATTCCATTTATTTGTGAATAATATTCAGTTGTCTGAGTATACCACTCTTTTGTTTCTCCGTTAAACTCTTGGAATTTGGATTGTTTCTGTTTTATTGGCTATTATAAATTATGCTTCTGTGAACATTTACTTGGAAATCTTTGTGTAGATGTTTTTATTTCTCTTGTGTATGAATTGTTGGCTCATGTGGTAATTTATGTTTAACTTCTTAAGAAATTTCCAAATTTGTTTTCCAAGTAACTGTAACATATTACGTTCCTACCAGCAACGTTAATGACTTTCATATCTTTCTCCATGTTTTTTTTTTTTAAAGATTGGCACCTGAGCTAATACCTGTTGCCCATCTTCTTTTATTTCCTTCACCTCAAACCCCCCCCCCCCCCCCCCCCCGGACCAGTACATAGTTGTATATCCTAGTTGTAGGCTCTTCTGGTTCTGCTATGTGGGATGCTGCCTCAGCATGGCTTGATGAGTGGTGCTAGGTCCACGCACAGGATCTGAACTGGCAAGACCCTGGGCCACCAAAGTGGAGTGCGAACTTAACCACTTGGCCATGGGGCTGGCCACCTTTGTCTACATTTGTTACCACATTCTGTTAGAGTAAAATTGCACCTCGTGGTTTCAGTTTGCATTTTTTTTTAGTGACTAATGAATAGGGTATTTTTTCGTGTTCGTATTAGCCATTCATGTATCTTCTCTGGTAAAATGTCTATTTAAATATTTTGCTCAATTTTTAAGTGGATTGTGTGCCTTCATATTATTGAGTTATAACAGTTCTTGGTATATTCTGGATAATAGCGTTTTATCAGATATGTGATCTGCAAGTATTTTCTTTTAGTATATGCCTTGCCTTTTTCATTGTCTTATTAGTGTCTTATGAAACAAAAAGTTTTCAGTTTTGATGGTCTCATTTTTAATTCTTCCTTTTAGGTATGATTCTTTTGGTAACAAATCTAGCAAACCTTTGCTTAACCCAGTGTCTCAAGGGTTTACTTCTATGTTTTCTTCTAAAAGTTTTATAGTTTTACATTTTACAGTTAGATTTCTGCATACGTTTTAAGGTACTGTATATGTATGTTCTGAAGTAAGGGTCTAAGTTCATCTGATTGGTTGTAGATATCCAATAGTTCTATTACCATAATTTGGAAAGACTATCCTTTCCCTATTGAATTTCTTTTGCATCTTTGTTGAAAATGAATTGACCATAATGCTAAGGGTTTATTTCTGTACTCTCAATTCTGTTGCATTGATGAATATGTCTGTCCTTATTCCAGTAGCACTTTGTCCTGATAATTGTAGTAATTTTTGAATGTGGCAGAGGGAGTCCTCCAAATTTATACTTTTGGCTATTCTGAATTTTTTGCATTTTCATATAAGTTTTAGAGTCAACTATTTTCTGGAAAAAGTCTGCTGTAATTTTTATAGTGGTTGTAATTGACTTGATAGTTCAGTTTTGGGAGAATTGCTATCTTAACTGTAATGCATTTTAAACATGAAATATTTCTCCATTTATTTAGATCTCTTTTGGTTTCTTCAACAGCATTGTGTAAGTTTCACTGTAAAAATCTTGGAGTTTTTTGTTAAATTACTCTTAAATATTTAGTCTTTTTGAAGTTGTATATGGGTTTGCTTTCTTCATTTCATTTCATTTTTAGATTGTTCATTGCTCGCATATAGAAAAACAAAAAAAGACAAAAAGGCTTGTTAAGGAAAAAAAGGAAAACTGTAAGACTTCTAAAAGAAAATACAGGAGAATATATGACCTTGGGTTTAGTGATGAGTTTTAGATACATCAAAGTATAATCCAGAAAGAAGAAATTAATAAGTAAGACTTTATTAAAATGTTTGCCGTGGAAAAAAGTCAAGAGAATGAAAAGGCAAACCACAGATTAGGAGAAAATTTTGAAAAACCCATATCTGGTAAAGGACTTTATCTAGTATAGAAACAACTCTTAGAACCCAACAATAAGAAAACAAAGAGCCCAATTGAAAATTGGTCAAGAGATCTGAACATAGACCTCACCAAAGAAGATACAAGATGGCAAATGAGCAAATGAAAAGATGCTCACTCACAACTAGAGAAATTCAATTAAAAAGAAGAAACAAATAGTATGTCCCTATGCCCGTGTTAGAATGATTAAAACTTTTAAATACCTGAGAATACCAATCGCTGGCCAGGATGTGTAGCAATAGGAACTCTCATTTTTAGTGTATCTCTTAGTTTATTTTAAAATCGTTGCTCAAGAGGTTATAATATGCATATTAGCTTTAAACATCTGCTTCAGATTAATACTAATTCATGTCCGATATTCTATGGAATCTTCCAATATAGCTTTCTTCATTCTGTCTCCTTTGTGCTGTTGTCATATGAATTAGGCCTTTATGTGTTACTGCCCAACAGTTTTATAGTTGTTTTATACTTGTGTCTTTTATGCAGTTCTCTTTTAAATCATTTAAGAAGAAAAGAGTAAAATGTATATTTATACAGTCACTTATGTTTATCTATGTAATTAGTTTTTCTGGTCCTTTTTATTTCTTTATATACATTTGAGTTAAAGTCATTTCTTTTCATCTTTAAGGAGGTGTTTTTCTTTTAAGGCAGGTCTACTAGCAATGAGTTCTCTTAGTCCTTTTTTGTGTCTTAATTTTTCCCCATTGAAAGATAGTTTTTCTGAAGATAAGATTCTTGGTTGTCATTTTTTTCCTTTTAGCACTTTGGCTATACCACACACTGCCTCTGGTCTCTGTTGTTTCTCATGAGAAGTCACCTGTAAAGGTTCTTGGGGTCACTTGTATGTGATGTATTGTTTTCCTCCTGCTCCTTTCATAATTTTCTCTTTGCTGAAAACAACAAAACATTAATAAAATAAATCAAAGAAGATCTAGATAAATAGGGATAAATTCTATGTCCATGAACTAGAAGACTCAGTAACATATCAAGTCGCTGCGTTTTCATGTGTAGATTCAGTGTCATCCCAGTCAAAATCTCAACAACCTTTTATTGTAGATATTAACAAGCTTATTCTCAAATTTATGTAAAAATGCAAAGAAACCAGAAAAACTGAAACAATTTGAAAAAGTAAAAATAAAAATATTTGAAAGCTCACACTACCTGATTTATAGACTTATGGTAAAGATGGAGTAATCAATACTATGTGGTATTGGTGAAACGAGAAATGCAAAGATCAGTGGAACAGAGTAAGGAGTCCAGAAATAGAACCACACAAACCTAGTTAATTATTTTTCAACACAGTTGCAAAGACCATTTAATGTAGAAAAGAAAATCTCTTTAACAAAAGGTGCTGGAACAATTGGAGGAACACATACAAAAAAATGTGAACGCATACCTCACTCATTAAACAAGTTTAGTAATTAAAATGAATCATAGAGAAACTATATGACATCTAGAAGGAAATATAGGGGAAAATGTGCATTTTTAGAAATAGCTCTGAAGGCAGAAGACTAATGCCATTTGATAAATTTGCTTCCTAGAGGAATATGGGCTGTTTTCATTTTTAAGAAAGATTGGCCCTGAGCTAACATCTGTTGCCAAGCTTCCTCTTCTTTATTCCTCCCCAAAGCCCCCTAGTACATAGTTGTATATCCTAGTTGTGGGTCCTTCTAGTTCTTCTATATGGGACACCACCTCAGCATAGCTTGATGAGCGGTGCTAGGTCTGTGCCCAGGATCTGAACCGGCAAACTGTAGGCTGCTGAAGCAGAGCATGTAAACTTAACTACTCGGCCACAGGGCCAGCCCCGGCAGGTTTTAACAGGTTTTATTTTTTAGTGCAGTTTTAGGTTCATTGCAAATG